>NW_026714512.1:0-22569 GCF_029784015.1 Lycium ferocissimum | reverse complement strand
ATTTCTCCGTAAAATCTTCTCCAGTTGTCAGATATATGATCCACTTTTACGGACCGTAAATATTATACGGTCCGTATAACCTATCTGTAAATCCTCTTCTCTTTAAGACTTCTCTAGAACCAATCTACGGTGGGATTTACGGACCGTAAATAATATACGGTCCGTACTTACCCTGGACATCCTCTTCAGGTCTGAGGCCTTACTGTTAAGCATCTACGATAGCTTTTACGGACTGTAAATATTATACGGTCCATATATTTCTCCGTATGAGTCAGGCTTCAGTTATTCTTCTTTCTTTGAACATCTTTTTACCCCATTTCTACGACCTGCTCCCGAAATACGTTAAACATCTGCAACATATCACAAACACATCAAAAAGACCAAGACTTGCTCAAAAACAAGTAAAACTTGTAGCCAAAGAGCATCAAATGTGCCATAATTTCACGGCACATCAAGTACATTACCACTTTTGCTCGTCTTATAACTGGAATGATCCCCTCGAATTCCTTTCATTACATCCATGTTCCGTCAAGTAACTGAAGAATCTCCACATGCATCCTAAATTGAAGTCCTAAATCCTCATACCTTACCATAAAAGGTCATCTTTCCTGTATATATGCCTTCCAAACTTCTCTTTTTGGCCTCATCAACTATTCCTTTTATCCAATCAACCGATTATCCAAATTTTCCTTCATCTTCAGAATATTTGTACATGTCCCATCTTGTTGCATCCTAAGAAACCTTTATGTTATGATGAAACCCCTCGATCGTAGTCTTCAAAGCCACAACACTTATCACATGGTTATTCCACTAACCGTACCATTTAGAATCGACAATATATTCCCATCACTTGATACACCACAACGAACTTCCTCGGCTCCCATTTTATAAGGATATTGCCGAACTAGAGAATCCGATCCACAACCTCACTCTGTCGCGTCTTCAAATCATAGCTGAAATTTGAAGTTGGTCACGTGTCCCTATCATGGTTGCACATCTCATACCATACCAAGCGACGTCACATCTAGCTGCTCGCATGCAAATTAGAGAGCGTATCCTCACCATTAGTGAGAGATTGGAACAATGAAGTTTAGATCTTAACCGAATAAAACACGCACGATAAGGAATGAAAGAAAGGAAGTTTCCTAAATGTCCTATAGCCTCCTGAAGATAAGTACGGAGCTCTTCGTACTCGTCCGCGAGATTCTAATAGACAATGTTCTTGTATCGATGAGATCGATTAACCTAGCGCTCTGATACTAATTTTTCATGACTCAAATTACCAAGTCATGATGGCACCACCCCCACCGTGCTAGTAAGCCAACACAAGTCATTAACATAACATTATTAAGCGGAAAACTAAAAGCGAAAATAAATCATAGAAGTCAATTTTCAATCTTTAACAATATCATATAAAATACTTAGAAGTTATTACACTTAACCCCAAAATCTAATGTTACTCGCATAATAGGACTTCTAAAGAGTAAAATAGACTGAAATACATAATGAAACTATCCGAAATGAAGAAAGATAGAAAGTAAATGATAAGAAAAAGTCAGGAGCCATCCAGAACCATGGTGCTCACCCCGATCTCTCAACAAAGGCTGTAACGGGAAACTTGATAGTTACTGCTCCACTAGTGCTGGGGACAGAGTCAGCACACAAAAAGGTACAACAAGTGTAGCGTGAGTACATTAATCAACGGGTACTCAGCAGCATCGTTGACCGACCCTTTCCAATATGGTGACGAGGGTTGGTTTATGATACTACAACCACACTAGTCTCCCATTAGTCCAAATCACAAGATAATCATACTTTAATAGTTAAGCTCACATAACAGATGGATTTCAAGATAAGACAAGTCAAATACCAATATTCACTACAACAAAATAAAGCATGGATGAATGTGATGAAAATGCGATGCAAGGCCTTTATTCCACTTCTCGATATACACACGTTTGAATGTTAATGAATCGTGACCCATGGAGGGCTCATAAGGCCCGTATATCACCACTCCGAAAAATCCTCGAAACACGGACCGCTTCGGTAGCACCCTTGGATCACAATTTTCCACATATCATGTCTCAAGAACCAGTCACTTAGCCGACCAGACCTATTTGTCAATGAAACACGCTAAAGCAACATCACTCATCCGAAACTAGATCCCCTCAAACGCATAATCATATCCTCAAATAGGATGCATGAAATACATATAAAGTATGAAAATGGAATACATCAAATCAATAGCATACACATATGCATGGAATCCATTCTTAGGTTCTCATTATCATAAAGGCTTTACCTTTTGGCTTCTTTTCATTACAACGAGGATATATGAGTAATATGCACACAAACAGATAAGACAGGCAACAATAATAAGAGGCTTAAAGTACAGGCATCATACCCCAATCACAGATCCAAAGGATCGTGCAAATCTATCAGCTAGTGCCCAAAGAATGAAATTCAGACCAACTATACAATTGAAAGTGCACAAATACCCTTAACATTAAGACCGGTATCTGATATGGGTGCTTGTCACCTCACAAGTATCGAAACCCCCTTTAATTAACCCATAACCCTCTTATTAGATTTATTTTTAGCCAACCACACGTTCAAGAAAGAGTGCAAGATCTCAACTTGCCTAGAATTGCCGAATGTCGAATCTCGAATCACGAAGCCTGTTGCCATTCCAAATAGGATCCAAATGATCAAAGTCTAGTCAAATGGGGATTATACATTAGAATACGAACCCACCAATACCCTTATTGGTACATAAATCAAAAACCCCAAATTAAGCCCTAGAATTAGGATTCCGAACCCAAAAGGGAAAAATGGTTAATTGAGCCTAGAATCATGTTCCTCATGATTTATATAACTCATATACCAAAAATCATCCATTAATAACCACGAATTCATACTAAAACATCAAACTCCCTAATCCTCAAATTGGGTTTCAAAACCCTTCAATTTACCTCTTTAATTCAACGTTCTAAGTATGGGCTTTAATTCTAATAATGGAAATAATCACAAAAATCGAGTTTGAAGACTTACCCACTAATTATTCCTTGAAATCTCTCCAATTCTCCTTCAAAAACGTTCTCAACTCAAGGGTTTTAGAATGGGAAAAGACTAAAGAAAGAAGACACTAAAATCATATTTTGCCCGCCGATCTCGCGCACCTGCACACTCATATCAGCAGAAAATACCTCCCCGAGGTGCAACCTCACAAAGTATCTCAAGTCCGCAGAAGCGGAACATTGTTCGCCGTTGCGACCTACCTTCTGTAGAAATATCTTCGCAGAAGTGGGACCAACCCAACTCACCAGACTCTAGCTCCAGTTAGTGAAGTATATGTTAAGTTAGTTATTGACGCAGACATTATGTTAAGCCTTCGGGTATGAAGTTGGGTTGGATATTCTTAGGTTGGTATTTTTGCTGACTTTGTGGGCTTGTCGCCTCTTTGTTGTGATTTGGCTTGTTGCCATGTGTGTGGTATTGGACTTATTACTTAGTTGTCGTGTTTTGGTTTTGATACGTTCGTCTCTCACTTATCTTGACATTATCATTGATAAATGAAAGAACTTGATTTTGTATTGATATTGTGATATGTGCTCATGTAGAGCCACGATTGAGATTTGATATTATTACAGTTGAGATTGATATTATGCATTGCATTCACACTCATTTTACATGGTACATTGATACAAACTGTGATTGGTACTGATGATGATAAGTAAGAAGGAAACACCCGGGATTATGGACAGATTTGATATAGTAACCATCTCTGGGCTGTGTGCGGAATGGCTAGTGATATGGAAGCCACCTCTGAGCTGTGTATGGAGTGGTTGGTGTTGTGGAAGTCATCTCTGGACTGTGTCCGGAGTGACTAGTACATGGACTTCGCGAGTCCCCCATAGGTCATGACTATCGAGACTTTGAGTTTCACCTTCCTAAACCCATTTTAAAAGGTACAGAGCTCGGATTATAGATATTTCAAGTACTATTTTCAAGCTTCTTCATTGAGGTAAGTTCCTAACTGATAAATCCAAGTGCTTTTTGTTTTGATGATTATCCAACTTATTCAGAACCAGTTAGAGACCTCGCCTATGGTATGCTCTTTGTGTACTATGCACCGTCAGCAGAGACAGCTGTAAAGCCAAGCTACTCACTGCACACAAATACAGCAGTGAGCTGGCCTATGCTATAGGTCAAACTATTGAATGAGTGGTCTCTATCCATCCCACATGCTTCCCACTATATATACAATGTGTTGCAACATATTGTGTAACACTTGTAAAACCTAAAAATCACCAAAAAGGTGTAGCCGTCGTAAGAGTCTCCAAGTGTTCAACAAAGCCAATCACAAATTGAAGGGATTCCAACACTGAACATACTTTAGTCTCCTAGTTTTTTTTAAGCTTTGTTTTTTGTGCTTTTACTTGTAAACCTACTTTTCTCTTACAAGAAGCTATTGTAGGTATTTCAAATTCTTAGTAGTTGTTAGGCAGTTTACTTTTCAATCTATTAAGTGGTACCCTCGGCTAGTGTTAGTCTAAGGTGTATTAGTTGGGTCCGGCTAATAGGTAGTCGACCTTAGTTTCCTTGGCTAGGATTAGTCAAGTGGAGACATTTGCAATCAGAGTATTGTAAAGGTTGAGGGACTATGGAAGTTAGTTCCTAGGCTACTACTATTGTAAGGGTTGAGGGATTATGGGAGTTAGTTCCTAGCTTACAATAGGTTGTAATATGAAGTTGCTTGTGTATTGGTGTTAAAATCCTACTAGAGTAGGTCGTGATTTTTAATCCCTTGTGCAAGGAGTTTTCCACAGTAAAAACAGTGCCTTCTGTACTTATTTCATTGCATAAGGGAATTGGTACTCAACCAGGTCCCTTATACACTATTTGGTAGACGCACAGCCTGCATCAATTGGTATCAGAGCAGGTTCTTTCTAAAAGGTTAACACCTAGAAAGAATCTGTAAAATGACAGCCCCACCAAATATAGAAGAAGGACAATCTTTCACCAGGACACCTAGATTTAATGGACAATACTATGGGTGGTGGAAGACTGGGATGCATGATTTCATCATGGCTGAAGACTCAGAGTTATGGGACATCATTTGTGATGGCCCTCATATTCCCATGAATCGAGATAAAGATGGTGTAAAAACCACCCAAAAAACTAGAAAAGAATACTCCGAGGCAGACAGGAAAGCTATTGAGAAGAACTTTAAAGCAAAGAAGATCCTTGTCTGTAGAATAGGAGCAGATGAGTAAAACCAAATCTCATCGTGCACAACTGCCAAGGAGACTTGGGAAGCTCTCCAAACTGCCCACGAAGGAACAAATCAAGTGAAAAACTCCAAGATTGACATGCTCATCACATTGTATGAGCTGTTCAAACTGAAAGAGGAGGAATCTATCCATGATATGCACACTAGATTCATCTCTATAATCAATGAAATCAACTCTCTGGGAGAAGTCATCTCAACCACCAAACTGGTGAGGAAGCTACTCGGAGTTTTGCCTGATTCTTGGGATAGCAAGGTGAATGCTATCTATGAAGCCAAAGACCTCACCAAGCTGACTATTGATGAACTGATTGAAAATTTCAAGACATATGAGATGAAGTTAAAAATAAAAAAGGTAGAAAAGAATAAAGTAAAGAAAGAAAGAAATCTGGTTCTCAAAGCTGGCAGAGGGGATTCAAGTGATGACAAATCTAAAATGGCTTTTCTCATAAGGAGATTTCAAAAGATAATCAAGAGAAACAGTGGAATCCTCAAAACTGGAAGCTCCAGTAGAAACTTCTGAGGAAATGACAATTATTGTCACAAGTGTGGAAAACCTGGTCACTTCATGTAAGTCTGTCCCCAAAATAGACAAGACAATCATGACAGGACAGTCAAGAGGAACCAGATCCCTGATAGAAGATTCAGAAGAAGAGAAGTTGCTAACGAACTGGTAAAGCAAGTGCTTGCTGCATGGGGAGATTCCTCTAGTGAATCGGAAGATGAAAGTGATCATGGAGACACGTCAATGATGGCCATTGAAGATGAAGAATCTGAATATGAATCAATATTTGCTCTCATGGCCGATTCTAATATGAGGAGTGATGACAATGAGGTAGAGCAAGAAGAGAACAACCTGTGCTTATCCTGTTATACCCCGTACTTTGTACGTCGGAATGTTCTAGGTTGGTCGCAACAAGTTAAGGACAAGGTTGTAAAATTTTCCGATTTTGTTAAAAGTGCATAAGTTGCATATTCATCTTTTTATTGGTATGGAGTGTTAAGGGTAAATTTGGAATAAGGAAAATTTGGGGTTAAAAGTGAATTATGAAAAGTTGAGCATTTTATGAGAATTTGGGGCTAGAAGTGAAATTTTAGAAATTTGATATTTCATGAAAATGGTCATATGTGGCCATGTGTGTGATGTGGGCCATGGGCCACTTGGAGGAAATTTATATGTGATAAAAGATGACTAACTAAGTCATCTTCATCATTTATCATCTCCTAGAAATTTCAAGAGCCTTGGAGAAGAAAAAAATAAAGGGGGGTTCGGCCATGGCAATGGAAAATGAAGACCATAAGATAGCCACCAAAAAAAATTATTTCTTCTAGCTTTTCAACTCTTTGGAAGGTGCTAAACAACATGGAGTAGTTGTTAGAGCAAGCAAATCCTTCGTTCTTGCAATTCTCAACCCAAGCCATGTTGAAGAATTAAGTGAAGAAGGTGAGCTTTAATCCCCTTTTCATATGTTATGGACGGTTTATATGCGTTGTGGTGTGTGAAAATGAAGGAAATCCATGAAATCATGCATGTTGAGGTGTTGGCCGTGTGTATGTAGTAGTGTGTAGGAATGACGAATTAATTGTAGTGAGCATGATTGTGTGTTGTTGTAGTGTGTAGAAATGAATAAAGTTCATGAAAATATGGATGATGGTGTGTGGCCGTGTAATGGGCTGTTTTGGTGGGACAAGATGAATTAATTTTATTTAGTGTTTTAGTTGATGATTGTTGTGGATTATGTAATGAAAATGATGGTCTAATGACTTAAATGGAAGTTGGAGCCGTTTGTAGGTTGTTAGAGAAGCTAATGTAATCTTAATATAGTTTCTTGTATTTATGAGATTAATGTTGTTAAAGTATGGATTGTTAGTATGGGTTATGAATTTGGAAGAAAAGAAATGCGTTGTTGATATTTCCTTGGACTTGGAAGGTTTCGGGTTGCCTTATGTTTTGGTTGAGTTGTTTTGAATAATTTTGTGGATTGTTGGAAATGTTATTGAATCATGTTTGAATGGTTTTGGATTGGTATTTGAATGGGCAATGACGTTGGGTTGATTATATATGTTGATTTGAACGTAATTGGAATGTTTCGCATTGTGCGAAAAAATTGTTGATGTTAAAGTGCGTTTTGAATTAATGGTTGATGTTGTTAGAATGTCTTGTTGGTATGGTGGTTGATGAATTTGGCTTGAGTTAAATTCTCGGGGTGTTGAATTTATAGGGGGAGATGCTGCCCAATTTTTGTAAAAAAAGTGCGAGCTTAAAATGGGATTCCGAGGTGCCTATGACTAATGTTTGGTGTCTAATGACGTGTTGTAGATTTTGAGAAGCCAGACTTGAGTTTGGATTAGCTTAGGAAGCAATCAAGGTATGTAAAGCTTACCTTTCCTTCTTTTGGGCATGTCTAAGATATGAGTAAGGTATGATATGTTATGAGCCTTGGGGGTAATTCTATTCGAAAAATCCGAACATGTTTATGATTCATATTCGCTTTGTGATGTTGGCATCCTTAATATGGTCAAGCTATGATCCGTATGTCCTTGATATGATTGGATTTGAAATGCTATGTACACGGTTTGTTCCGAAAGGATCTTATGTCTTTTGTATGACTAAATTTCAAAGTTGCATAAAAGTTGGTTTTAAAGGAGTTTTGTTCCTAAACGATTCCGAAAAATACGAACGTCCGTAACTTTCACAAACAGAACCGGATGGCCTTGATATGCTCAAAAATGATTCCATGATGTATGATGACTATGTTTTTCATAGACGGGCCCGGCTCGGGTCGACACCCGTTCGTGGGTCCCGCGACTTTCCTTTATGTACTTCTGACGACTTCTTGAAAAGAATTCAATATGACTATCTTTCCGACCCCCGAGTACTATTACTTATTTATTTGTTGAGTCTGAAACAAGGATTTTTACATATGTGATTTTGATGCGTGACTATGATTTCCGAAGTTCGATTTGATATGTCCCCGAGTGACGTTCGAAAGGAAATCTGATTTGACTACGTTTGCTTTGTAAATGATGGTTCGTGTCGAATAACCTATTAAGTCTTTTTGTAAATGTTTTCCCGTGTTTAGTTGCGGTGATTTCGCTCACGCATTGTCGTTACCTTTTTCGCCGAGTCCGGGCCGGTATGTGTGATATTGTCCATTTGGATACTTGACATGGTGCATGACATGACAGCCGGATTCTTGGCCGGTATGTGTCTATGTGGTGCTGGCCGCCGGGATTATGGCCGCGGTAGGCGTATATGTGATATTCGCTCGGGTATTTAGCCGCGGTATGTGTGTACGTGATATTGCCGCTGGGTATTTGGCCGCGTATGTGTATGTGATATTACCGGTATTTGGTCTTGGGGACAAAAGGTGTGATATTGTCGGGTATTTGGCCACCAGATGCGGTATACAGTATATTTATATTTGATAATGTTGGATTTTAATGATCACCCCATTATGATCAGTCGGCTAATGTCAGCTCATATGATATGTTTGATTTTCCGTATATACGAGACAGAAATGATTTTCAAAAGAAAGCGAAGCATTTTGGCATTCTGATTATCCTATTTTTCTTTTGAACCCCTTATGTATGATTTGGATGTCAGATGTAAGTATGTTGGTATTCGGATTATTATGCTCGCGTTCGGTACACTTACTTCGTTTGCTTTCTGGCACATACTCGGATACATATTCGATCGACCCCACTTTCTTCGGGGGGCTGCTTTCATGCCGGGTGTACCCGCGAGATGAGTAGATGATGTTACCGGAGATGTTCCGGCGGGATTGGCAAGCTCCATTTCCTCCGTGAGTTTGTGTCGAGTATTTTTGTGTGGCTGTCTAAGATGTTGGTAGAGACTTTGCGAGGACGGAGTGTCGTGTGTGATATGTCGGGTAGAGCGGTACAAGTAAGCGGAAATGTATTATTGTGCGTTATATTCACAGTATTAAATACGATTGCGGTATTTTATTTGATTTGAAAAAGATGAAAAGCATGTTTGTTTTTTGAAAAATTTTCCTTCTGCATTTTGACACATTTTGCGGGCCTAGTGTGACTATTAGTATTACGAAAGTCTGCGGGTTCGCTCTGTAAGGGTCGGGTGCCCATCACACCCTATCGGATTAAGGGTGTGACAAATTGATATCAGAAAGGGTCGTCACCAGGGTTGTGCAAAGTCGTGTCCGGTAGAGTCTTGTTTATGGTGTGTTACACACATTTATAAACGAAGGGAGGCTACGGAGCATCTAGGGTGGTTACTCTTCTTTCATATACGAGATCGTGCCATAGAGCCAAGTCATATGGAATGAGACTTCGATACTAATCTTTGATTTCGAGCACCACAGCGCGAAAAGGGATTGATCACGATGTTTGGAAGTTACTAAGCACACGGGTAAGCAAAAGGTATGAAAGATATATGTGGGAAGTGATATTGAAGTTGATTGAAATAGTCAAGTGACTAAAGGGGAAAGTAAACAAGAAAGTGTAACGGGTGCCATTTGAGTTGGGCAGTATACGAGGTATGTTTATCATTTGTGTCAAGTTGATGATATTGGGAGCCACCTGTGTGTGGGCTGGCGATATGATATGATATGTATATATGTATTTTGGCCCCGTGAGGCATTGGTGGTATTTCCTGTGTCCTATTTTGAGATAATAAGGAATATGAGAAACTGCGAAATTTTTCCCGGAAATGAAAAGAGAATGAGATATGTTTGTAATACGACTTGAAAGGTCGTGCCGATAGTAAGAGTGAGATTAAGACAAGAGTATAGAGGAAGGAATTGCGATGTATATGAATGTATTGATAAGATATCTTGTTTATGAGATATTAAGGATAAAGTGGATCGGAAAGAGTAAAGGGTTAAGAAGTGTTATGACATAGGATTGATTGCGAATAAGGGACTGATGTAAGTATAATGAAAAGTGTTGTGAAAATAAGTAAAGTCTAGTGAGAAAGTAGCAAGGATTTGTGATGTGATCTATGTAGCTAAAATACAAAGGCAAGTGCGAAACTAAAACAACGGCGGAATGAATACGGAGGGGTTTGAGTTAAAGATTTAGAGACGACACGAGATAATGTGCTTAGAATGTTACAAGTCGAGTAAAGGGAATTGCAAGAAGGAAAAGTTTAAGTCGAGATTCTTAAGACCCTATATGATTAGTTGAACATTCAAGGACGAATGTTCTAAAGGGGAAAAGGATGTTATACCCCGTACTTTGTACGTTGGAATATCCTAAATTGGTTGCGACAAGTTATGGACAAGACTTTTAATTTTCGATTTTGTTGATTTTCGTTTTAATGCACAAGTTGCATATTCATCTTTTCGTTGGCATGGAATGTTAAGGGTAAATTTGGAATAAGAAAAATTTGGGGTTAAAAGTGAATTATGGAAATTTAGTTATTTTTCATGAAATTAAGGGCTAGAAGTGAAATAAGTATTTCATGAAAGTAGCCAAAAAATGGCCAAGTGGCCATGGACCCCGCCTAAAGTTGGCCAATAATTTCAAGCCATGGAGTGGTACATGTGGCACTTTATATTTGTTGCTTTTTATATATATAGAGGAAGGATGACCAAGTCAATTAGTAGTCATCATTTATCATCCTAGAAAGTCAAAAACGCGAGAAAAAGAAAAAAAAAAAAAAAGGGGAGGAGAAAAACGAGCTAAGTCAAAAATTGTCATGGAAAATTGATCCCCAAAAATTATTTTCTTTTATGTTTCAACTCATTGGAAGGTCCTTAACAACGTGGGGTGGTTGATGGAGTAGCAAAACAAGTGTTAGTTCATTTGCAAACCCTAGCCAAGCGAAGAACAAACCGGAAAGGGTGAGTTTAATCCTCTTTTTAATATGTTATGAATGGTTTGTTTATGTTGTGGAGTATGAAAATGAATGGAATTCATGAAAATATGGTGTTGTGTGTGTGGCCGTGTATGTATGGTTGGTGTAGAAGTGAAGAGCTAAGTTTATTTCGAATGTTTAGATTGTTGTTGTTGTGGATTTATGATGAACAAAATGAAGAATTAATGCATTAAGGTAAGTTGTATATGATATTTGTTTTGAAGCCAATGTAATCTTAATATAGTTTCTTGTAATTATGAGATTAATGTTGTTAAAGTATGGATTGTTAGTATGGTTATGAATTTGGAAGGAAGAAAATGTCTGTTGTTGTTCTTATGGAAATTTGAGGTTTCGGGTGGAGTAGGTATTAATTGGATTGTTTTTGAATGTGTGCGGATTGTTGGAAATGTTCTTGAATTGTGTTTGAATGGTTTTAGATTGGTATTTGAATATGCGGTCGTTGATGTTAGTTTGAAAATATGAAAGTTGGATGGAATATACATGAATGGTTGTGGAATATATAGAAAAAAGGAATTATTAATGTTAGAATGCGTTTGGAATTACTTATGGATATTGTTATTATGATTGTTGGTATGGTTGTTATTGATATTGGCCGAGTTGAATTCTGCGGGGTGTTGAATTTATAGGGGAAAGTGTTGCCCAAATTTTTGTAAATAAAGTGCGAGTTTAAAATGGGATTAGGTGTGCTATGACTAATGTTTGGTGTCTAATGACGTGTTGTAGATTTTGAGAAGCCAAGACTTGAGTTTGGATTAGCTTAGGAAGCAACTAAGGTATGTAAAGCTTACCTTTCCTTCTTTGGGCATGTCTTAGATATGAGTAAGGTGTATGATATAATTCGAGCCTTGGGGGGTAATTCTATTCGAAAATTTGAATACGTTTATGATTCATATTCGCTTTGTGATGTTGACATCGTAATATGGTCAAGCTATGATCCGTATGCCCTTGATATGATTGGATTTGAAAATGCTATGTACACGGTTTGTTCGGAAGATCTTATGTCCTTTGTATGACTAAAATTTCAAAGGTTGCATAAAAGTTGGTTTTTTTAAAAAAAAGAGTTTTGTTCTTAAACGATTCCGAAAACTACGAACGTCCGTAACTTTCACAAACAGAACCGGATGGCCTTGATATGCTCAAAAATGATTCCATGATGCATGATGACTATGTTTTCCATAGGCGGGCCCGGCTCGGGTCGACACCCGTTCGTGGGTCCCGACACTTTCCTTTATGTACTTCCTCGACGACTTTTGAAAAGAATTCAATATGACTATCTTTCCGACCCCTTTACTATTACTTATTTATCCGTTGAGTCTGAAATAAGGATTTTTACATATGTGATTTTGATGCGTGACTATGATTTCCGAAGTTCGCTTGATATGTCCCCCGAGTGACGTTCGGGAGGAAATGCGGTTGACTCTTGTTTTGGCTTTGTAAATGATGATGGTTCGTGTCGGAATAACCTATTAAGTCTTTGTAAATGTTTTAAGCGTGTTTGGTGCGGTGATTCTCGCACTCGTGCATTATTTGTTGGCCTTTTTTCGGAGTCCAGACTGTGCCTATATGTGATATTGTCAATTGGATGCTTGATCGTTGGTCGTGACATGACATTCGGATTCTGGCCGCTGTATGTGTATATGGTGTTGCCGCTTGATTCTTGGCTTGTATTGTACGTATATGTGCGGGATATCGCCGGGTCTTTGGGTCGCGGTACGTGTGTATGTGATATTGTCATTGGGTATTTGGCCGCGGTATGTGTGTATGTGATATTGCTGCCGGGTATTTGGCCGCGGTGGATGTGTATGTGATATTGCGTGGGTATTTGGCCGCGGTACGTGTATATGATTTGTATGTATATGTGATTTTGACGGTCGGATTATGATCGGTCGGCTAATGTCGGCTCTCATATGATATGTTTGATTTTCGTAGATACGAGACGAAATGGTTTTCAAAAGAAAGCGAAGCATTTGGCATTTCGATTATCTATTTGTCTTGAACCCTTACGTATGATTTGGATGTCGGATGTAACGTTGGTATTCGGATTATTATGCTCGCGTTCGGTACACTTTCGCCGTTTTACGTATTTCTTGCTTTGCATACTCGGCCACATATTAGGTACCGACCCACTTTCTTCGGGGGCTACGTTTCATGCCGCGCGGTACCCACGTATGAGTAGATGATGTTAGCGAGGAGATGTTCAAAGGGATTGGCAGCTCCGTTTCCTCGGAGTCTTCTTTGTGTACCGAGTGTTTTTGTGGTATCCGAGATGTTGGTAGGGAGCACTTTACATGCTGTCGTGTGTGTGATATGTCAGTTTTGTGAGCGGCTGCGTAACCCGATGTATTGTTGTGCATTATATTACAGATTTCATACGATTGCAGATTTTATTTGATTTGAAAAAGATGAAAAGCATGTTTGTTTTTTGAAAAATTTTCCTTCTGCATTTTGACACATTTTGCGGGCCCAGAGTGACTATGAGTATTACGAAAGTCTGCGGGTTCGCTCGGCCCTAGGTAAGGGTCCGGTGCCCATCACACCCTACGGATTAAGGGTGTGACAATAATGATGTTGGAGGTACTTATGGGCTAGTATGTACACGTGTCTAAGTATGTATGGCTATTATGTAACACGGAGCTTTTATGGCCGGGTATGATACATATCGCGCGCACACCACTTTAGTTGGGTACAGATAACACCGAACCTTATCATGGTCGAGTATGTAAGACCCGAACCTTTATGGCTGGGTAGGATATTACTAAATGACGAACGTCGCTAAAGGTATACTTTGCTTTTTCATTTCATGACTCATCTATCTTATGTTATATCTTATGCTTTCATTATGTAATTGACTATGCTTTACATACTCAGTACATTATTCGTACTGATGTCCTTTTTTTTTTGGACGTTGCGTCATGCCCGCAGGTGGGCAGGGAGATAGTCTTGATCCTTAGATTCCTTGTTCAGGGACTGCATGGAGGAGCTTCATTTCATCCGAAGCTACAGCTGTTGGTATTATTCTTTTGTGTACATCCATATGGGCATGGCGGGGTCCTGTCCTGTCTATATAATGTTACATACTCTTCTTAGAGGCTCGTAGACAGTTGTGTATGGTTAGATGTCTTGTAGCCATGTCGGCTCACATTTTGTATATTATTTTGTTAGCCTCATCGGGTTGTGTCTATGGATATGGGCATTGTTGTTGATGATGATATAAATGTGTCGTTGCCCGATGTGATTAGCATTATTGATGTATAGGAATCATGAGTAGGCCATGTGGATCACCCAGATATGAAGTTGATTGTACGATAAGAGGCCCTCCGGTTGGGTCGTGACAATACCCGGCCATAACAAGGCTTGGTGTTGTCCGTACCTAACTGCAGTGGTGTGCGCGCAATAGATATCGTACCTGGCCATATAGGCTCAGTGTCACAACATAGCTTTATATATATATTTACACATAGGAATACATAAGTAAAAGCAACGTCGTCGTCATCATCATCACTATATCTTTCCTTAGAGGATCAACTGTCATAGGATGAGATCAATGATATCAGAATAGTATCAAGAACTATGAGCTTTAGCAGTCCTAGGAATGGAGTCATCATGGAAGACATTATGAATTTCATGTATAGGTTCACAACAATGGAATCACGCCTTAAGAAAGAAGGGTTAGCCTTACATACATTTATATCTTCTTATAACGTTCTCCCTCAAAGCCCGAAAAATCTACATTCAAGAGGGTTCATACAAAGGTTAGGTCTCAAAGACACTCTTAAGTTAAAACTAGCATAATGTGTGACCTAGCGAAAATTGGGCAGCATTTCCCCTATTTCATCTACTTCTACCAAATTCCAAAACAACTCCCAATCAACAATAACATCAACAATACCATAATTAAGAGACTTCATTCAAGTTATGCTCCAATCAACCCCAAAACTCCTTTTTATAATCAACCCATAACAATAATTTCAACACAACTCCATATACACTTGTATAAAACGCTTCCTCATCATCATCATTACCACTCATAACATGTCAAAAATTATAACTGAAGTTAATTTATAGCTCAAAATATCCTCAAACTCATATTTGAACTATCTTTTCATTTTTTTCTTCTTCAACCAAGTTTTATAACAATCAAACAACATTAACTACATGCAATAGATGTAAAAATTTACCTTAATCACATAAGAACAAGCCTTGGATCAATTTACCCCACTAGAGTGAAACCTCCAACTTCAACACCAAAGGAATCCTTGAGCTCTATAAACCCTAGTAAGCTTTCTAGCACTTGAATCTCTTGATCCTCTTGGGTTTGACCTTGATTAGCATATGAATTTGAGGGGAGGGTTTTGGAGAGCCTCAGGTATGAAATGGGGTAATAATGAATCCAGATGGGGAAAAATGAAATATAACGATTCATTTAAAATCCAGCCGACATACTTTGATGGACAGCCGAAAATTCTGCGGTCCGTCAATTGGACTGTCAAGTAGCCCAATCAATCAGACCTCTCTGTGACCGTTTCAGGGTGGATGAGCCACAATTTGACGGGCTGTCAAACATCCTACTGTCCATCAAATGGATCGTCAAAATGCCCTTCCGATAAACTTGCTCTCTTTGATTCGTTTTAACCTCTAGTCCTTCCAATACTTACTAAACATAGACTTAACCCTTCACATACATAACACGAACATGCTTATTGTCATATAAACTCAAGGTAATCCCAACCCAAGACTAGAACGACTAACATACGACAAATCTTATCATTCAAAACTACGAGGTGTAACAGTTTCATACTTAGCCAAATTTTAACGATTTTTGATTGTGTCGACATCATTCTGTAAAACGGGTATAAATCCTAACACAGAGCTATTTTGAGCTCCACAATATATGGTTGGAAAGGTACTTCAAATGGCTACAACTTTTATTCTTAAATTTTTTGCAATTAACTTATGTATTTTCACGTTAGCAGGCTGGAAGTTAGGTCTACCGGAAACTTAGTCGATTCTATTGAATCTTACGCACCCCCCAATTCGTGCTGATCTTAAAATAACTATTTTCATCCAAATTCATCTCGAAGGCATTCATATGTCTAAAATACCACATTAATATTCTTTCAGCCCATTCACACCTAATCCAAATTTACGGAGTGTTACATTATCCCCCACTCAGGATCATTCGTCCTCGAATGAGAGTTATGGCCTAAGATTTTCACTAAACTTCAAGTCTTCAAAATTTTTGCTAGAGTTCCTTTGCAATGCAAGTTGTATCCAAATTAATCTAATCTAATAATCTAATAATAACCATATGGGCCTCAAAGAGACTCCCAAAACTACACCAGATAAGCCAAAGCATGAAATAAGAGATTCAGACTGTCACGTCCCAAACCGACGTGAGTGGCACCCACAGTAGTCCTATATTAGGTGAACCAATCCCTTAACCCATTAACAAGCCAATTATAAATTCTTAAACGAATTACAAAACATTAATCACGAATAAATGATAAAGAAAATCTAGCAATAATATAAATAAATAGCAAGTACGGAAGTCTAGCTATTACATCCCAAAATCTAAAAGTCACCGTACAAGAACTCTAACCAACAATGTCTAATAGAAGGGATACTGTCTAAAAATAAACATAATATCTTAGATGGAAATAGACATCTGAAATAAAAAATGATCTTCAGGCTGCATGGCACGGATTCCTGGCTCACCCTCTGATCTTGTAGCGAATAACCTCAACTATATGTGAGGTTTGGAAGACGTCTCTGGCTTAAAGTCTGCACTCACAAAAAAAAGTGCAGCAAGTTTAGGTCAGTACAAACAACACGTACTGGTAGGAATCATAGGCCGACTAAGATTAGTATCATACATACATACATAGAATAAATGAAATAGGCAGACACACAACAAACATGTATAAAAAATAATCAACTTTTAGAATAGGTCACCAATTATCAACAATGAAACACCAATACTCAAGCCAAAGAAGTAAAATAAACAATAAAGTTCCAATTCTGTCACATATATGTACACACATGCTAAATGGTAATGTTTTCCCCAAATAGCCATGACCTGTAGGGTACCCATGGTGTCCATGTACCACTCGTTCCGAAAAAAACCTCGGACCACGAGCTCACACTAGTCTACATCATCACCCCCTATCAAATGTGCCTTAAAGGATGCATATGTTCCATCTCAATCATCATCAACAACGTCTCATAATCAAATCACAAGGAATGGCTCAAGAACATGTATCAAGTAATGAAGTATAATCAAATAACACAAGTCACAGTAAGAACCACAAATAATCTGCTCAACGATAATGTAATATGAAGCTATCTCAATCAGTCTCTGAAGGGTGTATATGAACACCTTCCTTGCAACGGCCTCAAGAATACAATTCAAGTTTATCAACCTTAACAATAGAGAAACACTTCACACAATTTAATCAGACAATGAATAGTAACCACCCAAACTCCATGTCCGAACTCCTAGACATGCTTTCTCCCATAGATTATACGACGTATACAATCAATTAATCAAAGTGTAACTCAAGTAAACCTTAACATACCTCAAAGCCGAACTGCAACAATGCAATGACTCTGCAATAGCTTTTTCTTTTCTCAAAGCTTCAAAACGTTCAAAGTCTACAAATCATAATGCTTAAGTAAGTAATGGAGTATGAACTCAATTCATATGTTCTCTAATCATTTTAACCCTACCAATCTGATTTTAGCCAAAGTCCCTATTTTTATTGGAACCCTAGGTCTCAACAAACAATTCCCATTATTGAATATCAAGTTGTCATGTTATGAAGTGATAATCTCTACTCTTAGATAGTTAAACAACATTAAACAACAATAAACAATGCCCATTAATATTCTAGGGTTTTCTTGGTATTTTTGTTCTACCTTTCAATTCCCATTAAAGGTCATTTGATTGAAACAAGAATAGAATAAGAACATTATGCAAAAAAAGTTAGTGATTAAGGCTTACGTTTGATGGAGAATAGTGCCCTAGCCTTAGAGAGACGCCTCTATGCTCTTGGAAACTGTTCTTGGGATTATGTGAGGAGTGGAGTTGAAATAAGATATTTAAATCGGGTTTCTAACTTACTGAGGTCTGCTGCAGCGGTCCCCTCTTCACTGCAGCGACCTCGCTACAGCAAGACACCCCTTCACTGCAGCGGGCCCTCAAAGGATCTACCCTTCACTATAGTGGGACCTTTCCTTGCTGCAGTGATACCGTGGCAGTGGAAATCCTTCTGCTGCAGCGGTGGTTTTTAGGCAGTGAGCACAACAATTTTTCACTTTTTATACTTAGTCTCTAAAAATCATTCTAAGGCCATATGAACACAAGCCAACCAACAACCAAGTTAAAAACACATCACAGATTCAATTATAAGTCACAAAACACACCATAAAACACACCCCAAGTTATTTAGGTCCGCTCATTCCTAACCTCGGGAAAGTAGTAGCAAGGGTAGAATGGTAAATGCACGCATAACGACCAAGCGCGTCGTTACACACACCTATAGTCTACCTCGAGATTTAAGATATTACTCTTCAAATCTATAATGGGTTCATCTATAAATACAAGCCTAACTATTTTTAAACAACAGCCTAGAATTGCATAACACTTGGAAGCCAGTCTATTCCTATAATCACCTCAAAGTTCACCAGATGGAACACCCACATTAGACAGAGAAATAGACTAATCAGGTGCAGAATTTCCTTTCCGTTGCCCTTCATCATACGAACCAGTGAAACCACCCATAAATCGGCCCTTCCTCCCTAATAGCTAGGAAAAATCACATCGGGGTTATGAACACACAATGGCTATCCATCCTCCCGAATAGCTAGGAAAAACCACATCGGGGCTATAGACCCTCGTTGTCCACTCTTCCTCGCGAATGGCTAAGCAAACCCCACTACAATCCATAATGACTACCCTTCCTCACATGTAGCTAGGTGAAACACAAACAACAGAATCATGGCATAATAGCCGAATTACAAATCATATCATGATAGCCAAATTGTTCATTATGGATTATGTTCATCATCTTATTAATAGGGTATACCAATATCATTAATTGATTTAGAAATCATGTTCAAATCATTATTCAATTTCAATTCAATGAAACCCGTTCATAGGGCAAACCATATGAAGTGTCCAATCTTTCCAAAATCAAGTTTAAGCATCCTTTATGGGGTAATCCATGTTCAAATATTAAATATTTATATTTCAATTCTAATCATCCTTTAATAATGGAAAAATTATGTATACATATATATAATATAATACACATAAAGGTTTAAGACGGGCTTGTCCCTCACGCACACAAACCTTGCCAAAGAATCACTTTAAACATTTGGAAAAGTATGTTCGAAAAAGAGATATACTTCAAAAGAAGGTTTTTAGAAGAGACATACAAATCACCTTTATAGTCAAAAAGGATTTTTAAAAGAGACATACATCAATTCCCGCCATAATGTTAACAAACAAGGTTTTCGAGGTTCACCAATCATACTTCAATAGTTTTACATGAGAAAGATTAGAACTTTACACCTTTCCGTAAAATTCCTACCCTTTTTGAAAAGTAGGGTTTCTAGACCAAATTTCGTGTTCTTGTTTTCATGAAATCCATCCATGGATTCTGATGATATATAAATAATATATATAACCCCAAACCACCCCTCATAACTGTAATGACCCTCCCGATCGTTATGAAAAATATAGGATCACCCTACCAAATAGAACCTTCCCAAGGGTAGAACGAGTTAATATAAACTCAATTATATAAGTCTAAGAGCTGAAAACTTGACTTCTTGTGATTATTGTTTGATTGTGTTGAGTCCATGGGGGGGTGACGTAGGAAATTAGAACTCCGTCGGGAATTTTGAGGCCATGGGTGAGATCGTATGGTGTTTTTGTATCAATGTGCATATTTTGTCGTGTTTCTGAGGCCTCATATGAAATATTGGGTGGTAGAGTTGAAAAACTGTGAAAAATGCAAGCTTACTGCCTTAGTAGTACCACTGTGGCAGGGGGGGGGGGGGAGGGGTGTAACGCTGCGGCTTGACCGCTGTAGTGGCTGGCCTCTCGCCGCTCCGGTTATTTGGGAATCGGGGTGTCCGCTATGGCGGGCACTGGACCGCTATAGCGGAACCGCTGCAGCGGCTCCAGGCTTGCCACATCAGAGGGACAGGTTTGTTATGGTCCTCTACTGAGATCACCGCAGCAGCATAACGACCGTTGTGACGGTCGATGGAAAACAAAGATCTGGATTTTAAACACTTAGTTTCGAATTCTTTATTCATAAAACTCCAAAATAATTCCCAACAAGCACCTAGGGCGAAATTCTAAGGTAGGGCAAGAATATCCTTGAGGGGTTAGTCTCAACCATTCCTTTCATCAGTACGTTTTTATCTCCAGGATTATCATCCCTTTTATGGGTCTATAATGGCAAATTGGTAATAGCAACCCTAAAACTTAATAGACTTTCAATAATTGATGGGTTATGATTGTTGTTGTGTATTTATCATCTAATAGTTTGGGTTATCACTTTTTAGCCATGAATTGAACCATTAGAGACATGAACTAAGTGAATTGAGACTTAGGGTTTCATAAAAATGGTAGCTTGACCATGGAAACTACTTGTAATAGATATTTTTGATTAAATAGCTTTATAAATTGATGATTGGTGGTTGCTAAGGCAATTGTTAGGTTATTTTATACCTAGAAATCATTCACCCATTGGAATGGGGCTAAAGGGAAGGATGTTCTTGAATTGATTTTGTGACTAGATTTGTTATGAGATATTGAGCATTCTAATCGCTAGACTTTGAGCCTTCCGAGGCTTTACGGAAGGGAAAGGCTATACCGGAGTGATTCGCATTATTCCAGCTTTACGATTGAGGCAGGCTACGGTGTACTTGATTTAGACTTTGATTAGTTGATTGTATGTATTGTGAAATCGATAGGAGAAAGCATGTCTAGTCTTCAAACATGATGTGTGCATGGTTGAACTCCTGTATGCAATTGATTGAGTGACTGCGTGGGCTTCGTGCCAATATTTATTGTGTTGGAAGCTACAGTTTGATGTTGTTGTGGTGAGAAGTCAATATGATCTTCTCGGTGAAATTGGGATAAAAAAAATGATGATTCGATTATTGAAAACAAGAGGACAGGAAAGACTAATGTATATATAAGAAAGGAACATTTGACCGGGAGTGAGGATGTGACCTAGATTATAAGCTCGTGGTCCGAGGTTCGTTTCGAAAACGAGTAGTACATGATGTGGATTCAGGTCCGAGGTTCTTTTCGGAGCGTAGAATTTATGGCTCGGGTCCGATGAGTATCCGAAACGAGTGGTACATGGACACCATGGGTCTCCTGCAGGTCATGACTACTGAGCAATGGCATCAGTTAGCATCTGCGTACAACGTGTCTAAGGTGATTGTTCGTAGACTTGTTCCGTTTGTTGTTTCCGTTGATTTGATTCTTGATATCATTGGGTGACTTGATTGTTAATATCCTTGGTTGACTTCTTGTTGGGTTATTGATTATGTGTTGTTGACTGGCTTGTCTATTTTATTGGTTTTATGATGTATGCTTGATACTTGTTATATCCGGCATTTTTGCACATTTGGAAAATTTGGAATAATTTTTGCTTGTAGGAAATAAGGCCATATTTGGATTTTTCTTAGCAAGTGTGAGCCGGTTATGGAAGTTTGAATGCGAAAACACCGGAGAAGGCCTAAAGTGGCAAAATTGGAATTTTGAAAATTTATTTCGGGAATTGCAAAATACGATCCATGGGAGATTGGGCTCAAAATAATAAAGGAAATTGAGGCCCAAATTGCTAAGGGGTGGCCGGCCATACTTGGCCCAAATCCACCAAAAATTTAATAAGTTTTGCATGTGCCATGCATGAGTAACTAAGGGGGCAATTATATACATGAGACCCTTAGAAGATTCAATAAATTAAAAGAAAAATCAAGAAGAAAAAGAGAGGAGCTTTCGGCTCCATGGAGAAAGAAAAGAAAGAAAAAGAAGAAAAAATTCTTGGAGCCTTGTTCTTGATGCAAAAATCTTGTTCTCTTGGAATATATAACAAGTTCAAGGCGCTCTTCGATGTGGCATAATTGGTTTGGAGGAAGAACTCCGTTTGCGGAAGGTTGAAATTTCAAGAAAAGGTATGATTTCCATGTTTTATGTTATGGAATGAGTGTATATGTTATGAGGATTGAATTTGGATGAGAATTATGGAAATTGTGTTGTGTGTGCATGAGGCCGTGTGGTGTGTAAGTATGTGTGGCCGTGTGATGTTGTATTGGTGGAGGAAAATGGTTGAATTTGTTTAATATGTTGATCATGTTATTATAGTCTTATGAAGTATATGAAAAGGTATGA
>NW_026714511.1:0-23415 GCF_029784015.1 Lycium ferocissimum | reverse complement strand
TTTTGGGAAAAAAAAAAAAATTGTTTACTTATTTGTTTACATGCATAGGGGTTATCTCACTACTCGCTCGTGCGGACTATTATGACATCTTTCACCGCGTCCCGGCTGTAAGGCATGTATTCGTGCGGGGGCTTCCGCATTATTCACCGCGCCCCTTACCAGAGGGCCGGGGCATGTTATATATGTATATGTACTTATGTATGATGATGATGTGATGACGGGGAGGCGGCCGAGACGGTATATGATGATTCCTTTTTCACCGCGTCCCTCCCTAGAGGGTCGGGGCACGTTGCATGCATGTACATGATGATTTTACTTACAGCCCCTCATTATAGGGCCGGGGCATGTTACGTTTGCATTTGTTCACGATGATTTCTTTAATTATGATACCTTACCTATTATGATTCGGGAAAGCACGTTTTATGTTCACAAGTTTTACGGAGATCCGATTATTGTACTACTTTTCCGTCCTCTTATTTCCGTATAATTCAGCGCTATTGTGGTTCGTCATACATACTGTACATATTTCGCACCGACCCCCTTTCTTTGGGGTCGCGTTCACACGCGTGTGCGTATATACGTTCGGGTGAGCCGCCGCCAGGGGTCCCCGTTCGCCCATCTTGAAGAGCCCCTTGTCCGGAGCCCGCATTTTGGTACGCCTTTTGACACGTTCATGTATATTTGATCGTGGCACGGCGGCCCCGTCCCGTCCCATGTTTGTGTGTTCGTTCTCGCGCGAGGCTCGTAGACATAAAGTGTGGGTTATGGTTCCGTCTCGTACGTATGTGTACGTGATACATGTCCGGGCGGTTATCTACCGCGCACCCCGCCGGCCCGCCTATGTATGTGTTTATAGATCCGATGGCCGGCTCGTGGCCTTCGCTCGGTATTTTCTCGAGTGTACCCCGGGTTGGTAGAAAACAGAGGGAAACCTCGCCCGGATTTTTCTAAAAAATATTTGAGTCATTACCTTATTGATTTTCTTGTTAACATATGCGATACTGTGTGTTAGCACGTACGGGTGCCCAGTTCGGGCGCTAGTCGCGGCCCACGGGGTTGGGTCGTGACAGGTATGCTATATAAATGCTATGTATATGACATCAATATGAGTACGAATATGCTAAGTACATGTAAATGTTATGTAAAGGCTATGTATATGCAATATATATGAGATTTAAATGATATGAATATGAGTATGAATGGAAATATGAGTACGAATACGAAAATGGATACGAAAGGTAAATGAGCACGGATATGGATGTATGTACACGGATACGCAATAGAAATGGAATGTCCCTATGGAAAGCAAGTAAGTGCTATGACGATGATACTATTATCTCCCATCCTATGTTATTTCATATGTTGTCTATTATGCTTCCATATTGATACTGATCATGCTTTACATACTCAGTACATTCTCCGTACTGACGTCCTTTTATTTGTAGACGCTGCTTCTTGCCCGCAGGTAGCCAGGGAGACAGACTCGATCCATTGCTTCATTATTCAGGGACTACATAGCGGAGCTCTATTTCATTCGGAGCTGCAGCTTTTGGTATAGATTCTTTTGTGTACATATTTATGGGCACGGCGGGGTCCTGTCCGACCTATATGTTATGATATGACGTATTCTTCTTAGAGGCTCGTAGACATGTGCATATGGGTAGATATGTTTGGCCTTGTCGGCCTATATTTTGGGATATTATTTTGATAGCCTCGTCGGCTTATGTACATTTGTATGGGCATAGTTGTTAATGATGACATAAGTGAATTGTCGCCCAATGGGATTAATATGAATAATGAATGAAAGCATGATTTAGCCATGTGGCTCACCTAGATGAAATGTGAAAGTATGTTAAGAGGTGCCCGGGTAGGTTAGCACCGGGTGCCCGTCGCGGCCCTCCGGTTGGGTCGTGACAGTTACGTTTTGCGTCACCCATGCCCTTGAGTTAACGAAACCTGACAAAAATATTGGACGGCAAATTTGTGCAGTTTCGCATAGTATAGGGTTATATTTGATCCACTAAAATTCCTAAATATTATGGCACAAAAGAAACAATATGGCACAATATATCACTGCATTCCAAAACATAAAAAACATTTGCAATTATAATTCATGCATCCATCATTACATTACATCTAAATTATACAACTAAAAGATCAAATGCAATTACAACCATCTTTCAAAGATTGTTTTCACAATCAAGAGCACCAGTTTACCCTTTCAAAAGATTTATTTTACTAATGATAATATCTTCTTCTTTTTTCAATTATTTGATGACCTGAATAGTTCTTTCTGGATATTTTTTCTCTTCCCAGTCCCAATATCTATACGATAATGCATGCAACAACTGCCGCAACATAAACAAAAAAAAAATCATTACAGATCTGCCACAAAAAAATCACAAGGAAAAAGAGATAACATACATTAGACTTATGCCACCTTAAAAAACGTCCCCTGCAGTGCTGAAATTTTGATAGCAATAATAGAGAGAATATTACATTTTAGGGATTTATATGGTCTTACATAAAATTTAATGTGGTCTGGCCCTTTCGAGAATTCCATGCATAACATAAATTTAGTAGAATTATTTGGAGTCCATGATGTGAGATGGAGTGACGAACCCTTCCACAACTATTTGAAGAACTCGAAGCTTCCGACATTTTATAAACAAGTGAAAGAATAAGAGCGCAAAGTGTGGATTGCACGATAAGTGTGGAGTTTCAAAATGCAATACCAAAAAATTATTGGCTAGCATAAAGTGCACTACAAAAAAAATCTAAGAACTATTGGTACAATAAGAAGTTGTTGCATGCATTATCGTGTAGATATTGGGACTGGAAAGACGAAAAATATCTAGAAAGAATTATTCAGGTCATCAAATGAACAAAAAAAAAAAGATATTATCATTAGTAGAACAAATCTTTTGAAAAGGTAAAATGGTGCTCTTGTTTGTGCAAAATAATCTTTAAAAGATGGCTATAATTGCATTTGATCTTTTTTAGTTGTATAATTTAGATGTAATGTAATGTGATGCACGAATTGTAATTGTAAATGTTTTTTATGTTTTGGAATGCAAGGATATTGTGTGTCATATTGTTGCTTTTGTGCATAATATTTAGGAATTTCGTGGATCAAATATGATCCTATACTATGCGGAACTGCACAAATTTGCCCTCCAATATTTTTGTCGCTTTCCGTTAACTCAAGTACGGGTGACGCAAAACGTAACGTTAGGGGCATGGGCGGACTGACCTTTAAACGACGGGCAAATGCGTGCAACTTCGTATAGTCCGCAGGCATATATGGACCTTTGCCGTAAAATTAATAATATAGATAGATAGGCACAACAGTACATAACCAAATAATGTCATCAACCGGAATCAGCCGACACAGGAATAAGATAAGTCCAACCACAACCATCAAATAGGAATAGTATAAGTCCGATGCAATGCAATGCAACAATAATAGTATCTCAAACCTGTACACACATGCCAACTGGTTATGTTTGCCCAATTAGCCATGACCTGCAGGGGACTTATGGTGTCCATGTACCACTCGCTCCGGAACTGAACTCGGATCACGAGCCCATAACTAGGCCACATCCTCACCCCCTATCAAATGTGCCTTTCTATATGTGTTCTTTCTGTATCTCATCATAATATGAATCTCAACATATTTCCAGTCCAACAATCACTATGGAATATGATCAACCGACAATATCATGTCAAGAATTACAAGGCATCCAGCCACAAGTCATATTAAGACTCAAGTAAATTAACTCATCAACATAGTGAATATGTAATCATCTCAATCAACAAGAAGAGTATATATGAACTCCTTCCTTCTTATAACACAACAATTACACCTCAGGTTTCAGTACATAAAGTAATGGCGACAAGCCCACATAATCAATCAATCAGTACCAACCTAGGAATCTCCAACCAGACTTCATGTCTGAAGACCTATACATGATTTCCCCCATCAATTCTATTACATATACATTCAACTAATCGAAGTCTAACTCAAGTAGACCGTAACCTACCTCAGATGTAGAACTGGATCAGTTCAAGCTACTCTGCAGTCGCTTTTCCTTTTCGCAAAGCTTCAGAACGTTCAAAGTCTAGCAATATAACGCTAAGTGAGTTTTGAATCATCTACTCAACAAGAATAACAATTGGGGAAGAAAATCCAATTACTTGTACCCTTTTCAAATGGTGAAACCATCATTTAGTGATGAACTTATCATAATATCAATCCCAACAATCATACTATTACAATTCATGGGTTTCCAATCGATTCAACCCCTTTCTAGCAGTTTTTATGCTAAAGTTCTCATTTTTATTAGAACCCTAAGTCTCAACATGCAATTTCCACGATAAGTAATCAATTCTCATCCTAGAAAGTGATGCTCTACACTCCTAGATGAATACACAAGGATAAAATCAATAACCCATTCATCATTTAAGGGTTTACTAATTCTAGGGTTCTAATATTTCATTCACCATAAGAGGACTTTAAAGTAATCATGGAACTTAAAGATGATAATGGAATAAACAACAAAAGGGTTAAGTCTTACCTTCAAAGAGGAGTTTCACCCTAGCCTTAGAAAATCGCCTTTAACTGTTCTTAGGAACTGTTTTGGTGTTACTTCGAAATTTGTGATATAAAAGTCATTGCCTGCCGACCGCCGCAATGGGTCAATGTTTCGTCGTTGTCCTCCTCGCTATAGCGAGACTTTTCCCACTATGGCGGACCTCATTAATTCCCCGACTCCCGCGGTAGCGACCATCTCCCCACTACGGCGGGCTCACTACAGTGATATAACACCGGCTGCAGCGGTCCCAATCGACCAGTCATCTCTGATTTTTCACCAGTTTTCCACCCCAAATCCCAACATCAAATCGAGGCCCTGCAGACGCAAACCAAATATGCACATCAATGTAAAAATATGCTACGGACTCACCCGTAACCTCGGAATTCCCAACGGAGGTCAAATCTACTAAGTCACCCCCCAACGAAAATAAGTCAAGTTTTCAAACAAGTGCACAAATACAACCAAAGACCTTTATTTCAGAATTCTAGCTCCTTAAGTTATCATTAGACTTGCTCCTAGTCTCGGAAAGGAACTAGGAGGGGTAAAATGGTCAAAATGCCCATAACAACCTAGCAAGTCGTTACATAACTTCACTTGGGGATTGATTACATATGTTGGAGGGGGTTTTTAGGGGTGTTAGGGGTCTGGGGAAATGAAGAAAATGAGATAAAATAAAGAGAGTATGAAATATATATTAAAAAGGGTTGCCACCGACTTCAATTTACAGTCCATATTTATGGACAGTAAAAATATAGGGTCCTTATAATTGGACCGTAAAATGCCAACAGTGGCTCACCCCCACTGTTATTAAAATACGATGGTGGTCAACCAGATATACGGTCCGTATTCTATGTATGATCTGTCAACCCAACCGTAAAACTCAAATTTTGTCGAAACACATTCTCGTCGATTCGTGTAACCTCTAATCCTTCCAACACATATTAAGCATGAACTTAAATCCTCGTATACTCAAGATGAACACGTCTAATCTTATCAAACCTCAAAGATAATTCTGCTCTCGAAATTTATAACAACCAATTCACGAAGAAACTCAACGTACAAAAATACGAGGTGTAACAATTTATTTAAAGGCTAATCACAAGAGGTCTTTACTCATTTTAGCACAATTCAAGCAAGAAAAATATTTTGGTTTAATCGTCACTCGTAATAAATCAATTACTTAACATAACCTCACGGAGTGTTAGTTACTTACTTATTTCTTAGTGAGCAAAACATAATTGTATTAGCAATAAGCAATTATTCTTTAGAAAAACATGTGTGAAATTGAGATTTTATTATATAATATTATCAAGTGAATTCAACGATTCCCAACTCCTTTTAAATATATATTGGAAGTCATTTGTTTTAATTTAAGTAGTTTATAATTCCAAACTCACCTTTTATCGATTTGATTCTCTCAAATAGTAGTCAAAATATTATAAGTCTGTAGCATAGATTTTCCAATCTCTGTGGGACGATATCATAAACTATACTAGAATTTGACAGAGTACGAGCAGGAAATCCTATACATATTGGCTTCGTCAACCTCGGTGGAGGACAAGATACGGGAAGCGAGACTGAGATGGTTTAGGCATGTGAAGAGGAGAGACATCGATGCCCCAGTGTCGAGGTGTGAAAGATTGGCTATGGACGGTTTCAGGGGAGGTAGAAGTAGGCGCAGTTCCAGCTTACTGAGGACATGACCTTAGATAGGAGGTTATGGAGGATGCAGATTAGGATAGAAGATAGTCCCGCTTATCCTTTTGTACTAGTAGTCGCAGTTTTGCCCTATAATTTCTTGTCCTTTGATTTGTGCTACTATCTGTTGTTTCTTGTACTTCCCTTATCTTATTTATCTGTTATAGGTACTGCTCCTTTTTTTCAGACTAATTTATCATGATTTTTTTCGCTTTCGTTATTTTCATTCTCATACTGCTTTGAATTGTTTGTCCTTATCTAACCTTTTCTTTGTCATTCTTTCTCTTGACCAGAGGGTCTTTCGGAAACAATCTCCCTACCTTTCAAGGTAGGGGTAAGGTCTGCATATAACTCACCCTTCCCAGACTTCATATTGTGGGATTTCACTGGATATGTTGTTGTTGTTGTAAATAAAAAAAAAATGACGAAGAAGGGGGACAGAGTATTTTTTTCAGCAACAAAGGAAGAATAAAAAGAAATAAGAGGAAAAGAAAAGGAGGAAAGTGAGATGAGGTGCTAGGGGAAGAAAAAGCTAGCAGAATGCCTGCACGTGGAGTCAAACTTTTGCGGCCTGCATGAACCATCGGCACCAAGAGCTGCTTTGTGTTTTGTGCATGCCATTGTATATATTTATACTTTTTTCTCACAGATATTTACATACATACTCGGAAGTCTTGCCGAAGCGTGCGGGTGATTTGATACGCTTACCACATACGATAGATCAGCCCCTGGACATAACACTATTCTCGTTGATCTTCATCAAACGGGTAAGTGTGAACTTAAAAAACACACCCAACTGGAAACTGAAAACTCATGTTATGACCTTGTCACACCCTAATTTCCGATAGGGCATGATGGGCACCCAACCCTTACTTAGGGCCGAGCGAACCCGCAGACTCTCATAATACTCATAGACATACTGGGCCCGCAAAGCATAACATAGGCACGTAATGAAAACTTTTTTTTTTCCGACAAATCAAACATGCTTATCATCTTTTTCAAATCAAATAAAACCCGTAACCATAACAAATATGTAAACACATGAAACTATAACACATTGCATAATGATACATCGGCTTACGTAGGCGCTACAAACGGACATGTCGTACACACGACCCGTTCGCAAAGTCTCTCTAACATGAAATGCATTTTCCTAACATAAATGCTCTAACTCGGCAAAAGACTCGAGAGAAAATGGAGCTCGCCAATCCGGCCTGGCACATCTTCTACTAACATCCTCTACTCATCCGTCCGTACCGCGCGGCATGAAACGCGGCCCCCGAAGAAAAGGGGGTCGATTTAGAATATGTGCGGAGCATGAAAAGCATAGCATACGAGAAAATGAGATCATAACCGAAGTAAGGAGTACAACGTAAGCATAATAACCGAACCAAGGTGCTTGCATACGAAACACAAATCGTACAACGTGAGGTGTGTACCTCGAAGACAAATATAATAATCGAATGCCAAAATGCTTACCGTAACACATCATAACATCATAACTTATCATCGAGACACATTAACCGGATCATAATCCGGTTCGTCAAAATTACATACACACACATACCGCGGTCAAGTACCCGGCAATATCACACATACACATACCGTAACGCATCACAACATCGCGACCGGTCGTATGAGATGCCATTAACCGATGTGGGATTGGCCTAAACCAATGTGATTGGCCTAAACCAATATGGGATTGGCCTAAACCAAAGGTGTGGAATGTTACCTCACTACCGGGTTTGCCCCACCGTTGGGTTTGCCCTTGCACCACGATTCCACAAATCACATATTCCAAAATCCATACATATAACATATAACGTAGCATACATACACGATACCCGGCCGAAAGGGGCTCGTGCGGACACATCATAACAACGAATAATATATATACGGTTCCGGCCAAAGGGGCGCGGCGAACGGAACACATCATACCTCGGAACACGCATTGTGCACACAATAACATAACCGGCCCGAGACTTGGCGAACAATGTAACCACGAATGCATGAAGAATAATCGTGAGTAACCAAATATAGTTTAAAACATTTTCAAAGACTCAATGGGTTAATCAAAACGAACCGTCTTTTATAAGCCAAAACAATAGTTAAATCAGATTTTCTTCCGAATATCACTCGGGGACATACCAAACCGAACTTCAGAAATCATAGTTACGTACCAAAATCATGTGCATAAGATCATCATAGACTTAAAAGGTAGGTAAACTGATCATACTTGAAATCAGGATAATCGTCATATCATATTCTTGTAAAAGTCATCCGAAGTACGTAAAAGAAAGTCGCGGGACCCACGGACGGGTGTCAACCCGAGCCGGGCCCGCCTATGAAAAACCTAGTCATCATACATCATGGAATCATTTTTTAGCATATCGAAGCGATCCGGTTCGTACGGAAAGTTACGACTTTCGTAGTTTTTCGGAATCATTTAGGAACAAAACTCTTTTAAAAACCAAACTTTTATGCAACTTTTGAAACTTATTCATACAAAAGACATAGGGCCAATATTTCATCATATCATGCATACGAAGGCCAAGAAACAAATAATAATCACAGACATGGTCGGATCGCGAGAGTAGAATTTTCTCGAGGCTCGTATCATAGCCTATTTACGACTAAGGCATGCCAAAAGAAAGAAGGGTTGCGCTTTACATACCTCGTCTATTCTCGAAGCTAATCCAATCTTACGTCGCGTACTTCCCAAGCTCTACAATATGCCATTAAGTATCAAGTATTAGCTAAGAGCATTTAGGAACCCGATTCCAAACGAATACCAAATTAACTGAGAAAATTGGGCGACATTTCCCCCCGTAAATACACCAACCCCGAGATTTCAACTCGGCCAATTTCAACAACAACAACACCAACAACCAAACTACAACATCAACAATCAATTCAGAATGCATTTCTAACATTAGTAGCCCTTTTTACATAATTCAACAACATTCATAATATTCCAACATACTCACTTTAACTACTTACATACAAACCAATACCAACGTTTATACATTCGATTACTGATCCAAAGCCATTCAATCGATATTCAAGTACACTTTAAACAATTAACAATATATTTCCAACAACCCAACCATACTTCCACCTTATCCGAAATCTCTTCCCAACTCAACATAACCACTCTAACGCATTTCTTTCTTCTAGAACTCATGAACTACACCAACAATCTACTCTTTAACAATGTCATTATCCTAAATATAAAGTTTACATAAGGGTTACATTGGCTTCCAAATCAGCCCACAACCATCACAACTTCAAATTGATTCATTAAAATCTCATTATCAACATCGAATTCACAACGACAACAACTAAAACACTAGGTAGTATTACTTCATTCCCTAACACACAAAATAACCCATTTTATACCAACACCTACACACACACATATAGATGATTTTCATTCTTTTCTTCACACAACAACAATCAAAACATGCTAACTAGAATTTATTCATTACTTCTACTACACAACACACCACACGGCTAAACATATACGGCTCAACTCTAACATCCATATTTTCATGATTTCATCCATTTTGACACACTACAACACCCATGAACCATCCATAACACATCAAAACAAGATTAAACCTTACCTTTCTTCTTCAACTTTCCAACTTAGCTAGGATGGTGAATGAAGAAAACGAATAGCTTATTGCTTCCAACAACACTTCCACGTTAATGAGCACCCTCCAATTAGTAAGTTTGCATGAAGAACCAAAATTTTTTATGGCTAATTCTTGACCTCCCTTTTTCTTATTCTTGGCCGTATGGCCTTTTCTTTTCTCCTCCATTTTTTGAAATTTCTAGATGCTAAGGATGATAAAAATGATGACTTAGTCATCTTTTATTTCCATGTATTAACCAACCAAGTGGCCCTTGCCCCACAAGTCATGTGCATAGTCACATGGCTTTTAATTTCATGAAAATTAAGTCTCCAAATTTTCACTTTTGGCCCCATATTTCATGAGACATTAGTTTTCATAATTTCACTTTCAACCCCAAATTTTTCCTTATTCCAAATTTACCCTTAACACTCCATACCAATGAAAATATGAATATGCAACTTATGCACTTTTAACAAAATCGAAAAAATTTACAACCTTGTCCTTAACTTGTCGCAACCGACTTAGAATATTCCAACGTACAAAGTACGGGGTATAACAGACCTGATCAACCGTTTAGTCATACTCCCTCCGGATAAAAAAGAGTGTCCACTTAACTTTTTTGTTCTAGGGTCAAAAAGAGTGTCCACTTATCAAATTGAGAAAGAATTAACCTTATTTTTTCATATTTGCCCCTATTAAGTATTAGGTGATTAAATCCCAAAACCTATTTAATTAAGGGCAGTTTAGTCAAATTACCTATTTTTTTCTAGAGTTCAGTATTTTCTAAAAGAATGTGTAAATTGTTATGTGGACACTCTTTTTTATCCGAAGAGAGCAATTTCTATATAGGACTCCTTTGTTGCTAGATATTGTGTTTTGACCAAGTCCCATGGTATCTTTTCTCTAATGAAGTAACAAAAGGTGACTAAAAAAATTACTCCCTATATTTCAATTTATGTGAACCTATTTCTTTTTTAGTTCGTGCCAAAATGAATGACCTCTTTCCTAATTTGGAAACAAATTCACTTTATGAAATGATTTACAGTCACACAAATATTCAAGACTTGCGTTGAACCACAAGTTTCAAAAGTCTTTACTCTTTCTTAAATGTCGTGCTCAATCAAGTGGGTTCACATAAATTGAAACGGAGGGAGTATTAGGTATCTTTTCTCTATGTCGCTGCTGTGGCATTCCATTTTTTTCTTTTTGAATCCATTGTTGATTACACAATTCAAAATTTGGATCCAGCATCTTCTAAATTGTGTATTGTATTTTGAGTCTTGCCCATCATGCTCTAATATGTATTTCTTTACTTTATTTTATGTGACATTTTTAAAAAAAAAAAAAAAATCTTTTCAAATAGTAATATTTTTATATATTAAAAATGATTATTAACTTATAGCCTAAAAATAATTATGATATATTTTAACTTACTATTAAAAATTATTCTTTTTTCTCAAATTTCCTATCTAATCCAATACTCCCTCCGTCCCATAATAAGTGTCACCTTAGCCAAAAACATACATATTAAGAAACCAATAATGCATTGTTAAGTTTACCAAATTACCCCTATATAATAAAAAAAAAACTACTTTTACCTTTTGATTAGAGCATGCACAAGAAGTAACCTTTTGACATTAGGAATCCAACAATACCAAGTTACTATATGACTTTTTCAATCATCATTTAGATGTTACTTTATTGTCTAAGGGTATAATTAGAAAAAATTAATCAATTTATGTCTTGGTTTCCTAAGGTGACACTTATTATGAGACAAATTTTTTTGATTAAGATGACACTTATTATGGGACAAATTTTTTTGATTAAGATGACACTTATTATGGGACGGAGGGAGTATAATGTAAAATGAGACATGAGTAAAACCTTCATTACCGAGGTTAAAACTTGCCAATAAGAAATCATATAACAAAAGTAGATGCGGATGTGTGGCAGACTGATAAAGATGTCAGAGTGAAGCAAGAAGGGTGTACTTAAAAGTAAAAACAATAGGGAATTCTTTCTGAAAGATGTTGGGGTTGGTGGATGCAATTTGTTTTCACTTCCCAAGAAAAGCACAGATCCACAGAGAGCACAAAAGGTGGCTGTTCACTACGAGGGGCAAGTTACACCCAAATGAGCAGGAGTGTGCATGGTAAGGTACGGTAGGTATTGAAAATTGGGGTTTGGTAATTTTGGTGTGTTCGATTTTTGAAGTATATCATTATCATGTCAAATTAATTTGATATTTTGTGGTATGGTAAATCAGTAATGGTGATTTATTTGATTTCGACTTACATAAAACTCATATAATTGAGAATTATGGCTTTGACTATTCAAGAAAAACGTCCAATTATATTATATTAATACCTTAGACATGTAAAATATCAAAACAAAATATGAGCAATTCCCTTCGTTAATTAATTACACAAAATGGGAAACTAGTTAAGTTGGGAAACTAGTTAAGTCAACCAAAGAATCAAATCACACCTCAACCCCTCTGGACCCGAACCAATGACTCGACTAAGTCATAAATCACATTCCGGAGCTAATGGAAACGATGAAACTTCGACACAGACCCATTTACCCGCGATGTTCAAACAAGATACTTTGGTACACAAAAAGGATATTTCAATCAATTATATCATACAAACACTTTACACGTATAAAAATATTCAAAAGGAAGTACAAGCAATTCCAACGGCTAAACATTTAGTTTTAAATTAATGCTAATTATATATTTGTTTAGTATTATAATAAGATATATGAATTGTATATGTAATTATATATTTCGGTACGGTATTCGGTATTCCTGTATTTTCTTATAGATAACGAATACCATATCGGATACCAAAATTTTTAAAAATGCATACCTAATACCATATTATCAAAACGGCTGTATCAAAATTTTCTATTTCGGCATAGTAATCGGTAGCTACCATACCATGTCCACCCCTACAAATCAGGTAACAAAATTTAAAGTCCATATATTGGTGCTCGGCTGGGATGGTTTTAGCAAAGTGGCCATTGGACATTAAAATTATAGTTACTTTGAAAAAATATTTAAAAGTTGAAATAGGTTGAGCATGTATTTACTTGAAAAAATGTTAAAGTTTTGTGAAAAAAATTCTTTTTGCTTGAAACCAGGTTTTCAAATTTATTTTTCTTTCAAGTTTGGAGTGAAAATTTTACATAATATATAACAAAATAGCTTTTTGAAGAAAATATTTCTAAAACAATTATGTCCAAACGGACCCCAAATGCCATAAAAGTTGTGTTTCCCCTTATTTTTTCCCCTGCTTGTTTATTTTTGGAACGGACAAACAAGAACCAGTTTCAGAGCTTCCACTTGAATTCTCGTTCTATCACTATCCTGTGGTACCATTTGCATCCTCGAAAACAATTTATGAGTTTGGAGAGGCCAATGATTCTGTATAATACGACAGTTTTGTTCTGGACCTTTTTTTTGTTTTTTGTTTTCCAATTGTCTGTTTCTAATGTATTTTGCTTATTTTATAGATGGATGCACTTGATTTACTACTCTAGGTAATGCAATACTAATGTATTTTAAATAAATGTTTTACATATGGCTGCACTTGATTAACTAGACTAGGTAATACAATCGCCTCTTTCTAATGTATTTTACATGTTTTTTCTAGACTAGGTAACTGGTTGAGCCACATTGTTTTTTTCTTAATAATCATCCCTAACTCGACACATGAAAATGCGTGATATGCTCTACACCTTGTTGTTCTTTTGGTTTAATTGATGTCGTCGTGGTAATCTTGGAAAACCATTTTCCCGTCATGCACCCTTAGTTTCAAGCTAAATTCATTTTCGAAACAAAATATTGGCGTTAAGGTTTTGAGATTACAATACTAGAGAAACACATAATGTTTCCTAGTCTAGTTAGGAATTAAATGAGCAATTCCCAGGAATGCCCTTATTTTGGGGTGGTCCTTAATTTTTGCCCATTAAATTGGTAGTCTTTAATTTCTGTCCTTCGTTAAATACCTTGGTTTTGATTGACACCCCTGTCGATCAAAAAAAATTTTAAAAAAAAAATCGCAGAGTAGAGTTTGCGGTCCAAACTCTCACACGATCGGCGGTTTGAGTCAAAATCGCACGATCGAATAGGATTTTGCCTTCAGGCATGCAAAGACTCGACCTTAAGGCAGAGTTTTGCCTTATACCTAAATGCGAAACTCTAGTTGCTGGCAGAGTTTTGCATGTGAGGTAGAGTTTTGCATTCAAAATTATGCCTAAGGTAGAGTTTTGCATGCAAAACTCTGTTGCGAATCCAAACCTTTGCCTTGCGAAATTTCTTTTTTTTTTTTTTTTTTTTTTTAATTGAGTTGGGATTCGATCCCAGAACCTTGGGGTATTAGGCGAAGGACAAAAATTAAAGACCGCCAATTTGAGGGGCAAAAATTAAAGACTAGTGCTTTTGAAGGCAATCCGCACAAACAAATGGAGGGAAATTGACGACGTTAAATGAGGGAAGGGATCTAAGCTTGCCAACATAGAGAACAAAGTATTCATCTTTTACTTTAATTCACTTAGGGCCTGTTTGGAAAGCCACTTAGGTAATTGGAATTGGGTGTAATTACACAGTTTGGTCTGTTTGTTTGACCAAGTAATTACACAGTTAGGTGGGAATTGGGTGTAATTGAGAGTGTGTAATTACACTCTCCAATTCTCAATTGTGTAATTACACCCTGTAATTACAGGGTTACTTTTTAGTTTGTTTCTTTTTTTGTTTAGCTTAATTTCTTTTTATTTTTAATTTATTTTTAATTTATTTTTTATTTCTATTATTTAAATTTCTTTTTTATTTTTACTTTTTAATTATTTTTATTTTTTAAAATATATTTTTCTTTTTATATTATTTATTTTTCATTTTCTTTCTTCTCATTCTCAACCTTTACTTCTTGTGGTTCCATGTAATTGCTTGTATTTTTTATTTTATTCATTTAGCATAACCGTGTTATTATTCTAATTTTTGAAACTACACCTCTTAATATTGGAAAGAATGAGTCATTAACAAACTTGACATATAACGAGTGACATTATTAAAGTAAAATTTCGTTGTGAATGAGGTTATAGACTTATATTGTCATGACCTATTTTATCTAAGCCGTGCGGGCACTAACCTCCCCACCTCGGTAAGCGAACCCTCAAACCAACAATGAATAAATACATACAAAAATGAAATTAAGCAACGGAATAGAATAAATACGTAAGTCTTACAATATATATATAAGTAGAAGAATAGAGCGGAATAATAATAACACCCCCAGGGTCTAGTCTGAATAACACAAGAGCATCTAAAAAGAGAATAATACAATCCGGAATACTAATACATAAAGTGTCTATGTCTCTGAATAGAATAAGACATAAAGATAGAAAAGTCTTCAAGGCAGCGGAAGGCCATGCTCACCCTGGAAACTCGAAGAGAAAGCTTAAGAGACTATCAGCCACGCATCACGGAAGTGGATCCGACTTGATACTCTACATTCATAAAAGAATGCAGCAAGTGCAGGTCAGTACAAAACAACAGTACTGGTAGGCATCATCAGCCGACTAAACATAGCTAACACAATACAGATAATAAAGTAGATAAGCAGATAAACCAACAAGTATAAGTCATAAGTAATCGAATTCAAGTACACATCATCGCCTAAGTAAAGCTTCTAATCCTAAATGTGCCAAGTCTGAATATATCAAGTCCGAATCCAACATCACAAATACAACACCAAACATCTCAGAGTCAAGCCATAATGCAATGCAATAATGTATGATTGCAATGCAATGTCATGCGAATGCTGTGTACACATGTACTCCAGACGGAAATATCGATGTCTCGGTAGCACAACCCAGTGAGACTCGCGAAGTCTAAGCGCCACCCGTCCCGGATCTTTGCCCAATAGACAGACGGGACCTCGGATCTTTGCCCACGGGGGTTCTCACCGGCACCACTCTGGGGGACCCGCGGAGTCCATGCACTATCAACGATTCCGGAACTAAGATCGGATATCGGCCATGTAATCAACGATTCCGGAATTAATCATTGGACATCGGCCATCTCACGTCACTCAAGTAAAAGAGTTTTATCAAGTATCAATTTCACTCCATCAACGATTCCGGAACTAACATTGGACATCAGTCATCTCTCGTCACTTAAGTAAAAGAGTTTTATCAAGTATCAACAGTATCACAACAGTGTATAATGAAAATGAGAGTGCGTTCAATGCATGAATCAACATCGATAATCATGCTCAACATCACAAGTACCAACAGTAGGTACGCCAACAATATAACCGAATCACAAGTACCAACAGTGGGTACGCCAACAATATATCCGAGTACAAATACCAACAGTGGGTATGCCAACTATATCATAATCAAGATGATAAAACAGAATCCAATATCTATTAACAACTCATGGCATCAAGCCAGCACAAATAAACAATCAAATCAATCACAACGGGGTGGCTAGCCCCAACACACAACAGGGCCCAACCTAAGGCAATATCCGACCCGACTTCATACCCGAAGGTTCACATGCTATCTCCAACAATATAATATAAATATGTATTTCGCTATACGAAGTCTCACCAAAGGTAAGACATAACCTACTTGGATGGCCGAACCGCAACATCAACAACTCACTTCTTTGCATTATCTTTCCGCTGAACCTCAGAATCAAAGTAGTCTAAGCATAATCGAAATCTAGATTAGAAATCATGAAGAATGATACAAATATTGCTACTACTCCATTTAGGTCAATTCTAACCCTAGAAATTGGGGAAACGAGGCCAGAAGGGCAAACGGAAAATTCGAAAGCAAAATGTCAAATTAAGTACTAGGTGATCATAACCTAACCACTAATTGCTGATTTAACTCAAGGATTAGCCTAATTTCTTATTTCAAGCAAAACCCCCAAATTAGGTATAAACCCTAACTCTTCGATTCCGAAATTCAACACTAGAAATGGAAGATATATGATTATCAAGCTTAGATTCATAAAAATCTATCATAAACACCGTCAATTTATCATTAACAAGCCTAGGGACAATGTTTATCAAAACCCTCTTTCAACTTCCATCACTAAGGGATTATTAAAGGGGAGGGGGAATCTAAGATGATTATGATTAAAAAAGGAGTAAAGGAATAAGCAAGATTTACATCGAAGAATATCTCCAAAAATATCTCCAAGAACTGTTTCCCAAAGCTTAAATTTCGAAATGGGAAATAATAAGGGTCTAAGGGCTTTTAACACATCATTAATTTTACAAACTGCACGTCTGTTACATCTCGAAAAATTTCATGTCGTTGCCTAGTGAATAGGCTAACACAGGATAAGGAGTATACGATGTTTCTATAAGTAAGAAAGGTTATTTAACGGTTCTAATTAAGACTCCAAAGACGTTGGAAGTAAGAGGAGAAAGCCCCTTAAGGAAGGCAAAACGTATGTTGTGTTTTGGAAAAGTTCCGAAAAGTACCAAGCTAATGTCGACTTAATGATGTCTTAAGAAAGAGTTATAACGATCCTTAGATTGGTAATGAAGTGTTAAACAAGTGTCAAGAAGGTTCCATAAGGATTGGAGATCAAACGAAACGACGGAAATCATTTCAGGAAAATGGGGTTATACGACCGCTTATACGGTCCGTATAAGGGTCCGTATAGCACCCAACAGAAATGTTGTTTCTCTGATGGTGAAGTATGGTCACTTATACGGACCGTATAATGTTATACGGACCGTATAAGTGTCCGTGGAAATCCCCCGACAGTGGAGTTAAGTTAAGTATTTAAATGTGATCCCACTTCACTAATTTCATTTCCCACACTTCTCCATATCTCTCAAGAGCTTCTAGAGAGTTCCACACTTCTTCCACAAGAACTCAAGAGAAATTCATGATCAACTTATCAAAAACCAAGAGAATCCGGTGTAAGAAACTCATTAGGGTTCATCCAAGACAAAAATCTTATTGGCGATGGAACTAGGGTTTTGCTTTCAAGTGAAGTATTTCACTCAAAGCTCATTCCCACTATCTAAGGTAAGCTTTGTGATCATTCCATATTGTTTAAAGTATTGAGAGGTTGAAAGACCTGGATTATGAAAGCAGATAGAAAATGGGTTACAAAGATGAGAATAATGAGATTCTGAGTAATAGCTTGGAATGAGTCATGATTCTTAATATGTTGTGAGTATGAATATGTTATAAATGATATTAAGAACATGAGATAACCATTATATATGAGAGAACGTAATAGCGTACTATGACCATGATTATGGATGAATTGAAGTTAAATTGGGAAATGTGGATAATGTAGGTGAATGAAGATTGTTGGTTATAATATTGTGAATGTTATTATAGACGTTCGGGAGTTGATACATGATATGGGGAAAGTTGTATAAACAAAGGAAATCTTTGCCCAATTTTCTCTAGCTTTAGTTGAGCATGTTCATGTGATCGATTAGCTAATGTTAATACGAACTCTCTTAAAGGTAGAAACGTGAGCCTCGAAGGAGAACGATCAAGCGATAGAATAGCTAAACAAAAAGGTATGTAAGGCTAGTCCCTCCTTTCTCAGACATGAATCTTATGACATGATTTTTCCTTATTCTCCATGACCTTCTTACATTCCGGAAATTATGAGTCTATGTCCATGAAGAGCCTCATATGAGTAAGAGATACGTTACGAGCATAATAATGACGATGGTAAGCTTAAGTCTAAAGATTCTAAAGTTCATGATATGATGCTTCTACAAAGCTAATGATCCAAATTATGATTTATTGATGTTCTTCTTTGTGCCACACTCACCTTATATGCTAATTCCTTCAAGGTGAGGCAGAATACTTATGAAACTCCATAATGGAATCGGGGGTTCACGACCTTATGTCACCCCGATAAAGTATAGTTGTCTTGAGTTCCTATGCATGCATTATGATAAGTTTATGATAAGCCTATGAGATGTATGTGACGATGATATTACACCGCGCCTATATGGCCTGGCAGACACCGCTAAGGCGGGCAGCGTACACACCATGTCTAGATGGCATGGGCAGACACCACTAGTGGGCGGCATGAGATAGTTACCCCGGACGCGGGAGGCCTGGACGCGGGCTAATGATGATCACACCATACCTATATGGTCGGGTAGCCTATGTAGATATGCATACATGATATGATAATGTTTGTGGAGTAAGTCAGCACGCATTATTTCTATTAAAATTGACAGTAAATTACAAGTTGTTCTCCACTTGATGTCTCCTTTTTTCATTAATGTATTGTTATTGTTTATGCCTTACATACTCAGTACAATGTTTGTACTGACGTCCCTTTTCATTGGATGACTGTGTTCGTACCCACGAGTAGCCGGGGAGGTGATCTTTGATTCGTAGGAGTTATCAGCAGACTTTGAGAGCACTCGATTGTTCCGGAGGTGCCATGGCATTAGTGTTTTGTGTACATATATTTTGGGCACGCAGGGCCCTGTCCCGTCCATATGTCTAGTACTCTAGTAAAGGCTCGTAGATATGTATGTGTGGGTAGTATGGTCTCACGATTTCCTCGTTATATATATGAATGTTATTTTGATGGCCGAAGGGCTTATGTATATAAAGGTAAATATGTATCAAAGTGAAGATGGTTTTCCTATGATTATAAGCATGAGAATAATCAATGAACGCAGGAGGAGTATGATGAGTAATAGAATGAGTGGTGCTCGGTGGTTAGCTCCGGGTACCCGTCATGGCCCCTAGTCGGGTCGTGACATCGTCACCCGCTTTAGTGGCGGGGACGGCCCCGGCGGTGCAGCTTGTCCTTGACCAGCAGGTCAAGGCAAAAAGCCGGGACCGGCAAAAGCGGCGGGGATGCTGCTCCGGGGTGGTGGTGCCGCCAAAGCGGGCACCAGACACCAGAAACTTACCCAAGTTTGACCAATTGATCGGATTTTCCAACTAACTCCCACGGCCATCTGCTCACATTCCATACATATAGACACACATAAAAACACGCTATGAACGCGTCCGTGGCCTCGGAATTTCCAATGGAGGTCTCATTGACCGAGTCAACCCCCGATGCCTTAATTCTAATTTTCCAACCCAAGTCCCAAAATGCATCTGAGTGAATTAGGAACCGAACCAAATACACACACAAGTTCTAAACGACCGTCCGGACCTCTCGGAATCGACGAAATCCCCGAAAAGGTCCGTTTACCCAAAAGTCAACTTTGGGTCAACTATTTTTCACTTTGAGCCTATATTTCACAAATGTTGTCCGAATCCGGTCTAGATACCTCGAGAAGCGTGCTAACAGTCTACTCAGGTCAAAAATGAGCTAATCAATGCTCAGGAAAGGGTGAAAATGCCGAAAGGACTATAACAACGAAATGGGTCGCTATGCAGATACCAATTAGACCGTCACTCGTCCTCGAGCGAAGAAAAGAAAATAAATGGGAAACTGCCTGAATCAGTAAACAACTGAGGATATCGGCTACGCATGTCGGACTCGGTCTCCCAAGTAGCTTCCTCAACAGGACGGTGCTTCCATTGCACCTTCACAGAAGCAATCTCTTTTGACCTCGACACACTCAAACACGCTATCGAGATTGCGATAGGCTCCTCCTCGTAAGTCAAATTCTCATCAAGCAATATAGAATCCCAACGAACAATGTGGTACCGTTGGGATGGTACTTCTTGACATCAAAACATGAAAAAAAAAAGGATGAACTCCCGCCCGAACGCCGCGGCAATGCCAACTTCATAAGCTCATCGCCCCGCCTATGGTCAACAATTTCAAATGGGCGATATGCACCGGGGCTCAACTTGCCTTCTGCAAACCTCATAACACCCTTATCACGGGTGAAACCTTCAATAGAACCACAGGTCACCAATAGCGAACTCCAAATCCGGACCTTCCGGTCCGCGTGTCTTTTACCGACTCGAGTCGCCAAAAAGTTTGGCCTGAATAACCCGCACTCCATCAAGGGACTCTCTCAACAAATCTGTACTCCATGGCCGAGCCTCAAACCCATCAAACCAACCAATCGGAGATTTACATCTCCTACCATACAAAGCCTCAAACGGCGCAGTACCAATACTCGAATGATAATTATTATTGTACGCAAACTCTACCAAGGGCAAGTGCTGATCCCAATGACCACCAAAGTCAATAACACGTACTTTCTCGACATGTCCTCGAAAGCACACGATAGTCCGCTCGGACTGGCCATCGGTCTGGGCATGAAAGGCTGTACTAAGATCTAATCGGGTGCCCAACTCCTTATAAAATGCCCTCCAGAAACGGGAAGTGAAAATAGTACCCCGATCAGATACGACAGAAATAGGGACCCCATGCAATCTCACAATATCCCGAATGTACATCTTAGCTAACTTCTCCGCGGTATAGGAAACCTGAACTGGAACAAAGTGAGCGGACTTAGTCAACCGATCAACTATCACCCAAATAGAATCAAACTTGCCAAGGGTCTTCGGAAGACCCGTGACAAAATCCATGGAAATCCTCTCCCACTTCCACTCGAGAATGGGCATCGTCTGAAGCACCCCACCGGGTCGCTGGTGCTCATACTTTACCTGTTGACAATTCCCACACTTAACTACATAATCCACTATATCTCTCTTCATCTGATGCCGCCAATAGTGCTGTCTCAAATCACGGTACATCTTAGTTACCCCCGGATGAATGGAATAGCGAGAGCTATGAGCCTCAGATAAGATCAACTGAATCAAATCACCAACATGAGGAACGCACATGCGTCCTCTAATCTTCAAAATTCCCTCAGAATCAATCATGGCCTCTTTGGCCTCACCTCTCAAAACTCTATCTCGAATCTTGCTCAACTGAGCATCCTCAAACTGATGAGTCATAATCCGGTCCAATAAAGACGACCTCACCTCTATCAAGCCAAAACCCTGCCCGAGGCTAAAATATCAAGTCGAACGAAACTATTGGCCAGAGTCTAAACCTCCATGGCCAACCAACGCTCGGAAGCAATCAATCGAGCCAAACTCCCTATACTCACTGCCTTGCGACTCAAGGCATCAACTACCACATTAGCTTTCCCGGGATGGTACAGAATAGAGATATCATAGTCCTTCAGGAGCTCCATCCATCGGCGCTGCCTGAAATTAAGATCTACGGGTAAGCATATGCTGAACACTATGGTGATCGGTGAAAACCTCACAATAAACATCGTACAAATAATGACTCCAAATCTTCAAGGCGAAGACCACGGCTAACAACTCCAAGCCATGGGTAGGGTAATTCTTCTCATGAACCTTCAACTGACTGGAAGCATAAGCTATCACTCTGCCTCTATATATCACGCACCTTTTCAAACCCATACGAGGGCATCACAATGAACGGTAACAATTCTTACCCTCCACAGTGTTAATGCTAAGATCGGAGGCCTTAAAAAGTTTGAGCTTTTGGCTATCTCGCCATGATCGTCCACTCGGCGGAAGGAACGTCCTTCGAGTCGGTAGTCAAGGATAAAGCAATGATAGTAAACCCACTTCACAAGCGATGGTAATAGCGGCCAAACCCACTACGAATCTCGATGTAGTAGTGAGTCTCGCCAACCCCTCACAACCTCAATGTTACGTAGATCAACCATAATCCCGTCCCCTTCGAAACAACATGGCCCCCGAGAGAATGCTAGGACTCAACGAACTTGGTGACACGTAATTTTCACCTCATCGCGTAAAACGCATTTTAATTTTCAAATTCCACGAGTCTGAATTATTACACCCCGAGTTTCGGTGCACATTGAGATTCACTGGGGTTAACTGTGAGGCACCGGAGGTATTGTCGAAAGGATACAGAGCCTAGGAGTTCGTGTAATAGGTTATGGAAGGAAAGTTAGGGACAAGGCCATTTTCCGGTTTTTGATTTAAAAAAAGAGCAAGTCAACTTACAAATATTGTTAGCATGGAATATTAAAGAAGCAGGAAATCGGAAACTAATATATTTCAAGGATTAAGTGTACGTGGACAAGGTGACTAGGCAAAACGAAGAAAATGAAATTGGTCGTCTTTATGACTTAAAGAATTCTAGGAAACTTGGAGAAAAGAAAGAAAAAAAAAGAATAAGGGAGCCATATGTGGCGGCCACCTTGGTGTGGCCATGGCCCACATAGTTGGCTACTAATTGAAATAAAAGATGACCAAGTCATCTCATTTCATCATCTTCATCACTTGGAAATTTCAAGAAAGTTTGAGAAAAACTACAAGGCTTTATTCGGCCAAGCCTTGAAAAATTTGAGATCCAAGAATTGATCTCCAAAAGATTATTTTCTCCCTAGTTTCTCTACTAATTGGAACGTCTAGATCAACGTGGAGTGGTTGTTAGAACAAGAAAACCGCTCGTTGTGGTGTTTTGCAAAGCTAGCCGTGGGGGAAAGATTGGTGGAAGAGGTAAGATTTAATCCTCCCTTACATGTTTTTTGGATGTTTTG
>NW_026714510.1:0-22896 GCF_029784015.1 Lycium ferocissimum | reverse complement strand
GTACACGTTATATTTGCATATTATGATTTTACTCACCGAGTCCCTCAATAGAGGGCGGGACACGCTATATGTTTTTACGATGATTTTATAACATTGACATGCATGATATATGTTTTCAAAAGCAAGTCCTATGATTGTCTGTACTCTTTATTTCAGTGTGATCCCGCTTACTACATTTCATGCTTTACATACTCGACCTATTCCGCATCGACCCACACACTTTCTTCGGGCCGCGTTTCATGCACGCGTACACCCCTGTGTGAGTCAAGATACTAGTAGGAGATGTTCAAATGGGATTGGCGAGCTCAAGCTGTTCGAGTCTTTGCCGAGTCAAAGTATTATGATATGGATTCATGTTCTCGTGTTAGAGACTTTGCGAGACGATGTGTCGGGTATTAGATGTCGGTTATGTAAATGGCTATGTAAGCCGGTATATTATTATGCGTTGTGTTATAAGTTTCATATGTTGCAAGATTTTATTTGATTCGAGAAAAAACAAAAAAAAAAGCATACTATTCTTCGATAAATTTTTGTTGTATATATTTGTGTCATGATTTGAAAGCCAGCGAGGTTATGAGTATTAGGTTAGTCAGCGGGTTCGCTCGGCCCTAAATAAGGGTCGGGTGCATCACACCTTAACGTAAAATTGTGTGTGACAAATTGGTATCGGAGCGGTTCGTCCTAGGGGGTTGTCTGCAAAGTCGTGTCCGGTAGAGTCCTGTTTATGGTGTGAAGCGCGCCACATTTATAAACAGGAGGCTACGGGGCATCTAGGATGGTTACTCTTCTTTGACATCTTAGATCGTGTCGTAGAGCCAAGTCATAGGAAATGAGATTTCTTCCGCTAACTTTTGATTGCGGCAGGAGAAAGGTATCGACAGAAGAAAACGATTAACGATGTTGGAAGTCACGAAGTACGCAGGTAAGCAAAGGTATGCAAGGCATATGTCAGGTGAGATATTAAAGTACGATTGAAATACAAGTTGAGATCAAAAAAGAGAAGGTAAACAAGAAAGTGTGATAGGTGCCGACTGAGTTGGGCGTACAAGGTACGTTCATTATTTTTGTACTGTTGAGGATAATGGGAGCCCTGTGAGGCTGTGATATGGTATGACATATATATATATATGTATATATATATATGTGAGGCATTGTTGGTATTTTCTATGTAGTTTTTGAGGTAGTAACAGTTACAGAGGAAACTCTGCCGAAATTTTCCCGAAATAAAGTGAGAATGAGATATAAGTTTGTAATATATCTTTGAAGGTCGTGCCAATAGCAATAATAGGATTTGACTAAGTTACGAGTATGGCCGACGCCGAGGAAGAAGTTAATCGCTAAATTGAGGATAAGAATAATTAGAAGGTTGATGTCGATACGGTAAAAAGAATTTGGAAAGGGCTGGTTATTCTAAAAGACAATCCCAAAAAGGGCCGGTAAACCGTGACGGAGAGTTATTTAAGGTACCGACCGAATGGACAAGTAGGGACGAATTACGATGAGCTAATGGTTAAAAAAAGTAATAGTACGATTAAGATAAGAGCACGGGGGAGAAATTGCGACGGTACGAATGTATATATAAGACAAACTGTGAGATGTTAAGAATAAAGTGGGCCGAAAAGGGTAAAGGATTAAGAAGTGTTATATTATCGGGTTGGTTACGAACGAGGATGTAATATGAATACAGCGAGGACTGTTATGGAAATAAGTAAAGCCTAATGAGAAAGCGGCTAAAGCTATGACGTGGTCTACGTAGCTAGAATATAAAAGTAAGGGTGAAACGGAAAAGTGAGTTATAGAGCGAATAAGGAAGGCTTATCAGTTCTGTAAGAAAAGTTTAGAATAAGGGCTGCACGGTAACGGAAATGATAGCGAGCGCAAGAAAAGAAAGGATAATTGGGAAAAGGGAAATAAGCAGAAAGCGAGATAACAGCGTAGTAATAGACCATGACACGTGTAGTTAAGGATACAGGTGCTAGGAGTGACGGGACGGTGAAAGACTCGGTTACAGAAAAGACGAGGAACGGGGTGAAATGGGAGCAGAAATTCGAGGGCCGGTAACCAAGTATCTATAAGTAAAGACGATCAAAGTGAGCTCATCGCCGTCAGGGACCTGGAAGTTCAGGACGAAAAGTAATCATATTCACAGGTGAAAGGCGAATACCGAGAACCAAAGGAGGGCAAAATAGTAATTGTGTTACGAGGGCGTGTTAAAATCTGTGAAGGCTTCAATTTACCCCAGACTACGTGACGGAGGTCATGCGATAAAGTGGACGCAGTTATACGGACGTTAAAGTGTCGTATTCCGCCAGAGTTCCGAGGTTAAGCGTGCTAGAGTGAGAGAAATTCTAGGATGGGTGACCCCCTGGGAAGTTTTCTGAAAATTTTACAAATTCAGACGCAAGAAGTAAATGAGGAGTTAGAGTGATTTAAGGATAAATTAAGAGTCTGAGGAGTGGACAGAAACCCTAAAAGGTCGCGCAGAACGGAGCGAATTAGACCGATAAAGAGGAAAAGGGTACATCGCAGCTCTGGAATTAGGGTAAGTTGGAATAGTGTTTGAAGATACCTTGTAAGCAAGACAGTAGAGAGTATATGTGTACATAAGTATGTATGAGATATCCTGTACATGGCTAGATCAAAGGACATGTGTATTCCGGCAACCAACGTAGTGGTATATGGAAGACGTTAATTGGACAAGATAACGAAGTTCAAGTGAGAGGAAAAATATAAATGGCACGAATGTTATAAGGAAAGTTGATCTTTGTTTTCATCACAGGTTAAACTCGGAAAGTCCCAACACGATGATAATTGGAAAGGAAAGAAGGTGAGTAAATGAACGGCAGGGGGATCAAAATGTCGGGATAAGAGTACCGCTTAATTGAGATTGGAAATACGGATTTAGGGCAAAGTAGAATTGGGCGATAGTGTAAGTACACCCCTAAAGGGGGGAAGCGAGGGAGAGAGATACGAGTGTAAGACGAAGACAGTTGACGCTACAATGCCCTGGATACGAATGTTGGGATTGCAGGTAAAGTTCTTCGCTGAGACAAGCTAGGGAGATCGAAAAGCCAGCAGTAAAGGGATAGAAGTCAGGGTAATGATCGAGATGGCGCTGAAAATTAATTGTAAGTATCCGGAATAACATGACGTTAGGAAATGGAGACTTAAAGAGAGAATACGATAAAGGAAAGTAACGAGTAGCTTACGGAGACATTGTGGAAGGTGGTACGGCTATACGAGATCAAAGAGTAAAATGTAGGCAATAGAGTGGTTGCTAGCGGTAGAAAATCTCCTATGGTAGAAAGTAAGAAAAGCGGGGAAAAAAAAGTATGATAAGGTAGACTCCTAGCAAATGCGAGCACGGGAGTAAGATTTGGGATGGTACGAACTAAGAGAAGGGACAATCGTGACTAAGACTAAATATGCAGGTCGTGCAAGGGCAGTCATGTTACCTATGAATATTATACACAAGAGGTGAGACCAAGTGAATGCTTAACGAGGAAAGTTTAGGGTCGGCGACAACAATACGGTGATAATACTTTAGGTGCATTAAGGAAAGATGTTAGGATGGTTTGAGATAAATTACCGAGGTGGAACTAATACTGAGAGCGAGCAAGACATGCTTATGGTTGAACCAAAAATGTATTCCGATGCTGGTGGTAGGAGAAAAGAGGCAAAGATAAAGTGAAACATAAGGATTAGTGGCTCAGGAACGACAGAAACCATATGACGACAATTAGTATCGACACTTAGAATTCCAGACTGACGAATGGATATGCTTGAAGATATCATCCCTGAAGAATGTACTTAGATTCGACAAGAAGGAAAGGCTTAACCCGAGACACATCGAACCTTATTACACAAATAGTGAGGTAAAAGGTTGCGTGCTAAAGACGTAGCTTCCGTTAAGGCACCGTGACGGAATGACAACAGAAAGGAAATGACTTGCGAACCTGAGGAAGAAAATGAAAGAGAAATATGATTGGTAAATGGGATTACATGTTATGGTAGTAAAGGAAGCCCCCTCTCGAGATCCTTAAAACCCTACACTACTAGTTGAACATTCGAGGATAAATGTTCTAAAGGGGGGAAGGATGTTATATCCCGCATTTTGTACGTCGGGACAATCCGAGTTAACCACGGTAAGCTAGGGACAAGACTACTTCGGGGCAAAGCCGAGACTTTTAACCACGATTTTATTTTAAGACGTGAGTTGTTTGCAAGTGTTATTGGTATGGAATATTAAGGAAACATTTGGGGCCAAAGTTTAATTCTAGAAAGTTGATAGTTCATGAAAAGAAAAAAAAAAGAAAGGATGCCATGTGGCCGGCCACATGGGTGTAGGGCAATACATGGATGGCTATATATGTAATTAAAAAGATGACTATGTCATTAAATTAGTCATCTTCAACATTTAGAAGCTTGAAGAAAAATTGAGAAGCATGGAGAAAAACAATCAAGGCCATTCGGCCAAGTGAAAAACCGAGAGAGAGAGAGAGTGAGCCAAGGGAAATTGACCATGGAAAATTCTTTTCTTCTAGTTTTCATATCAATTGGAAGGTCCTCGTCAACGTGGAAGGGTTGTTGGAGCAAGAAAAACATTGGTTTGTGCAATTGGCAAGCCTAGCCGAGAGGAAAAGTTGAAGAAAAAAAGGTATGGTTCAATCTCATTTTTCATGTCTTATGGATGACTTGTACATGTTGTGGTATGTAGAAACGAATGAAAATCACGAAATTGTGGTGTTGTATGTGTGGCCGTGTATGTATGGTTAGTGTAGAAGTGAAGAAATAATGGTATTTAACATGTTTGTGTGTTGTTGTAATGTGTAGAGAATGGATGAAAACCATGGAATGTGTGTGTTGTGGTGTTGGCCGAAACTGGGCTGATTTGGTGTAGGTACATGGACTAATGTGATGTAGTATTTTGGTTGTCGACGTTGTGAATTTTATGATGTAAAATGAAGGTTTGATGATCCAAATTGAAGATTAAATTGTTGTGGGCTGATTTGGAACATAATGTGATTGTAATATGATTTCTTGTATTGACGAAAATGATAATGCTAACGTATGGAATTGTTGATATAGTTTATGAATTTGGAAGGAGGAAATGTGTTATTGATGTTCCTAATGTAGTTGGAAGATTTCGGGTTCCATGGCATATTGTTGGATTGTTTTGAAATATTGTGCGGATTGTTGGAAATGTTCTTGAATCGCGTTAGAAAGGTTTTGGATTGTTATTTGAATATGCGATCGTTGATATGAGTTTGAATATATGTAGTTGAATGGACTATTTATGAACGTCGTCAAATTATGTAGAAAGGAGTTATTAATATGAGAATGCGTTTGGAATTGCTTATTGGTATCGTTTATATGGTTGTTGGTGTTGTTGTTGAATATTTGGCCGAGTTAAATTCTCGGGGATGTCCAATGTATAGGGGAAGTGCTGCCGAAATTTCTGTAGAAAAAGTAATGGCTTGGAATTGGATTCTTCGATGTTTATGACTAATATCCGATATCTATTGACGTTGTGTAGACCTTGGAGAGTCGAGACTTGAATTCGGATTAGCTTAGGGAGCGGCTAAGGTATGTAAAGCTCACCTTTCTTTCTTTTGGCATGTCCTAGTTGGAAGTAAGTTATGACACGTTTCCCGAGGTAACTCTATTCTTGCAATCCGAGCATGTTTATGATTCTTATTTGTTTCTCGATATTCATATTCTTAATGTAACCAAGATATGGTCTTTATGTCATTAGAAAGATTTGGATTTCAAAAACTGCATATAAGTTGTGTTTCCAAAAGAGTGATGTTTTTAAACGACTCCGTAACTACGAACGTCCGTATCTTTCATAGAAAGGCTCGGATTGCTTCGATATGTTCTTATGTGATTCCATAATATGTAAGGTCCGTAACTTTCCGAAGCGGGCCCGAATTGATTCGATATATGACTATGATCTCTATGATATTCTGAGATGCTCATGATATATGATATGTTTCCGAGTAATGTCCGGAAGCTATTTGGTATAATATTTGTCCGGATTTTCAAGATGCTTTGATATGCTTACGTTATATGATTTGTATATATTCTGAAATATGATCAATTGGTTTCAGAGCCGGTGGTGGGGCAAACCCAATGGTGGGGCAAACCTCGGGTCACGCCGAGTCCCAAAGGGGGGGTGAGCATAAGGCCGCCTTAGGCGAATCCCACATTGGTTTAGGCGAATCCCACATTGGTTTAGGCGAATCCCACATCGGTTAATGTCTGCTTACTTCATTGAGTCTCTGAAATGGGTTATGTGCATGGTTTCTCACTACTCTGCTCGTGCGAGCTGTAGCCACTCTTTCACTGCGTCCCGGGCCAGGGCATGTATTCGTGCACATTCCTCTGCATTGTTCACCGCGTCCCTCCATGGAGGGCCGGGCACGTATATTTACCGCGTCCCTTGCTAGCGGGGCCGGGGCACGTTATATGATATGATGATATGGGGGAGGTGGCCGTATATATGATGATTCCTTTACCGCGTCCCTCCGCCGGGGGGTCGGGCACGTTGCATGTTCATGCATATGATGGTTTTATTTACCGCGTCCCTCATTAGAGGGCCGGGGCACGTTACATGTACACGTTATATTTGCATATTATGATTTTACTCACCGAGTCCCTCAATAGAGGGCCGGGACACGCTATATGTTTTTTTACGATGATTTTATAACATTGACATGCATGATATATGTTTTCAAAAGCAAGTCCTATGATTGTCTGTACTCTTTATTTCAGTGTGATCCCGCTTACTACATTTCATGCTTTACATACTCAGTACCTATTCCGTACTGACCCCCTTTCTTCGGGGGCTGCGTTTCATGCCGCGCAGGTACACCCAGGTGAGCTGAAGATACTAGTAGGAGATGTTCCAGCGGGATTGGCGAGCTCCAGCTGTTCCGGAGTGCTGCCGAGTCAAAGTATTATGATATGGATTCATGTTCTGTGTTAGAGACTTTGCAGACAGTGTCGTGGGTATTAGATGTCGGTTATGTAAATGGCTATGTAAGCCGGTATATTATTATGCGTTGTGTTATAAGTTTCATATGTTGCAAGATTTTATTTGATTTGAGAAAAACAAAAAAAAAAAAGCATACTATTCTTCGATAAATTTTTGTTGTATATATTTGTGTCATGATTTGAAAGCCAGCGAGGTTATGAGTATTAGGTTAGTCAGCGGGTTCGCTCGGCCCTAAATAAGGGTCGGGTGCCCATCACACCTTAACAGAAATTAGGGTGTGACATAATTAAATCCAATTTCTTTCGGAGGTCACTCGGGACTCGTCAAATAAAACTTTGGTCATCATAGTTACGTATCGGAATCATATGTATAAAATCCTCATACAGACTCAACGGATAACTAAGTAAGCATACTCAAGTGTCGGAATAACAGTCATATTAAGTTCGTTTTAACAAGTTGTTAGAACTATACAAAAGAATATCTTGCGGGCCCACAAAAAATCATCAACCCGATCCGAGCCCACCTATGGAGGTTTAAGGTCATTACACGTTACAAAGCTTCCTACGAAGGTTTCAAGGCCATCCGGTTCCATCTACGAAAGTTACGGACATTCGTAGTTACAGACTCTTTTACAAACAAAGTCTTTCTATACACATTCACATTTTGTCATACAAAAGCGTAAGGACCATAATTTAACTACATTACGAATACGGACATCAAGAAGCAAATAAGGATCATGAACATGCTCGGATCGGAGGAGTAGAATTACCTCGGGGATCATATCATAGCCTATTTACACTAAGACATGCCAAAGAAAGAAAGTGTAGCTTTACATACCTTGGCTGCCCTCTGAACTAATCCAAACTTACGTCTCGGGTTCTCACGATCTACAACGACGTCATTGGACACCCAACGTTAGCCATAAGCATTAAAGAGCCCAATTCCAAGCCATCACTTTATCTACAGAAATTTCGGCAAAGATCTCCCCTATAAATCCAACAACCCCGAGAATCCAACTCGGCCAAATCACGACAACCAAACCAACAATCATAATAACCATATCGATAGGTAATTCAAGATATCCAAACCAACATCCAATCTTACCCGAAATCTTCCAACTACGTTAGTAACATTAATAACACATTTTCTTCTTCCAAACTCACAAACTATATCAACAATTCCATATATCAACAACATTATTTCTCACAAATTCAAGAAACTACATTAAGATCACATTAACTCTCAAATCAGCCCACATGATATTACAACTTCAACACAAGTCATTAAACTTTCATTCTCACCATATGATTCTCAACAACAATAGCTAAGAATACTAAATAAAGTCGATTCATTCTCCCTTCACAAAGCAGCCACCATTCGGCCAACATACCAACACCCATGATTTCATGAATTCCATCCATTCCTTCACATTACAACATGCACAACCATTCATAATACAACAATCCAAACATGCTAAATAAATTAGTTCATCATTTCTATACCATGCTACCTATACACGGCCACACAACATACCCCATAACTTTATGAACTTCATTCATTTTTACATATCACAACATGCATAAACACCTATAAAAGATGTAAAGAAGCTCAAAGCTCACCTTCTCCCATCCACCTTTGCCTTCTCCATTCTCGGCTAGGATATGTTTGGTAAGGATAAGTGTTTTTCTTGCTCCCACAATCACTCCATGTTGTAGAGGGTCTTCCAAAGAGTTGAAAAACTAGAAGAGAAGAATTTTTCTTGATCACTCTCTCTTGGTACTTGGTTCAGCCAGCCATGGCCGACTCTCTTTCTCTCTTCTTTCTTTTTCTTTTCTTTCTCTTGACTTCTCTAGAACTCAAAATGATGAAGTGTGGTCTTACTTGACCATCACTTATATATATATATGTGGGCACATGACCAAGCACATGGCCGGCCATGCCCCTCCTTTATCTCCAATTTTTGCTAGATTTATCTTTTTCTTTCCCTCCAAGTTTCTTGAATTTTCTAAATAATAAAAGATGAATTCCATGCTTACTTAGTCATCTTTTAATCACATGTGTTATGCACCCATGTGGGCCATGGTCTACCCCATTTTGGACGGCCACAATGGCTATTGGCCATTTCATGGAAATTATTTTCCCAACTTTTACCCTCCAATTTTTTTCTTGTTCCAAATTTACCCTTAACACTCCATACCACTAAAAGCGAATATGCAACTTTTACTTGAATCAAAGTCGAAAAGTAGCCTTGTCCATAACTTCGCGCAATTGGCTCGGAATGTCCCAACGTACAAAATGCGAGGTATAACACCAACAATGCCTCATAGGGCCAACATATATATATATATATATATATATATATATATCATATCACACCACGCAGGCTCCCAATATCAACAACAAGATTTGAAAATGATGAACATACCTACTTGATGGGCACCCGACCCTTACTTAGGGCCGAGCGAACCCGCTGATCCTCGTGATACTCATAATCTTACTGGACTTTTAAATCATGAAATGAATGCATAATGGAAGCTTTTCAAAGAACAACATGCTTTTCGTCTTTCTCAAATCAAGTAAAATCCGTAATCATATGAAATCTGTAACATAATGCATAATGATACATCGGCTTACCGAGCCGCTTACAAGACTGACATGCTATATACGTGACTCTGTCTGCAAAGTCTCTAACATGAACCAAGATACCATAACATAGATACTCTGACTCAGCCAAAAGACTCCGGAAGGAAATGGAGCTCGCCAATCCACCGGAACATCTTCTACTCATCCGTATACACTCGCGTGGCATAAAAACGCAGCCCCCGAAGAAAAGGGGTCGCACGGAATATGTACCGAGTATGTAAAGCATGAAATACGAAATAAGAACAGGATCGTACTGAAATAAGGAGTATAGAAAATCATAATGCCTGCCTCTGAAACATAAATCATGCGTATCAATATCATATCCAGCCCATTATGGGACTGAGGAACATAAGTAAATAATCATCATGTACATATGCATGCATAACGTGTCCCGGCCCTCTAGTGAGGGACTCGGTGAATAGGATCATCATATGCCATCCTGGCCTCCATCCCCGTATCATCATATCATATAATGTGCCCCGGCCCTCTAGTGAGGGACGCGGTGAATAATGCAGTGGAGTTGTGCACGAATACATGCCCTGGCCCGGGACTCAGTGAAGGAAGTAATAACAGCTCGCACGAGCAGAGTAGTGAGAAACCATATGCATATAAATCAAATTTCAAGACTCAGTAGATAAGGAGACAATCAACGCTCGAGTATCAAACGACAGTCATGTTAAATCCGTTCTAAATGTCATTAGGACTACGTTAAAGAGAGTCTTAGAGATCATAGACATGTATCAAACCAATCCGAGCCCACCAATGAAAGTTACGGGCATTATGCGCTAGAGAATACTTTACGAACATATGAAAGCAATCCGAGCGTGTTCATAAAAGTTACGGACATCATTCAACATAGAACCCTTTAGGAACAGGAACTCTTTATGCAATATGTACTATCAAATCATACAAAAGACTCGAGAGCAATGGCTCAACCATATTACGAAGGATGATATCAAGAAGTGAATAAGAATCGTAGACATGCTCGGAACTTAAGAGTGGAGTTAACCCAAGGCTCGTATCATATCATGTCTTACTTACGTCTAAGACATGCCAAAAGAAAGAAAGGTTAAGCTTTACATACCTGTTCTACCTCTTATTAGCTACGCTTATTCATCCCAGCTCGTAAGCCTACCCAAAAAAGGATTCACACTAACGTTAGACTCTTTATTGCACACTTGTTCCAAATTTCAGAACAAACTACTCTATATTCTGCCGAAAATCGGTCAGCATCTCCCCTGTTTATATACCTAGCCCAAAATCACTATTCAGCAACCAATCAACAACAACAATAATACCAACTTCAACAACACTATTATTCATACCAACATATTCCATAAACGTCCCACACGACGTTTTTCAACATACAACAACAATATGCACTTTCTTCCATCCCAATCAAGGAGTATAATCTCATCAATACGCCAACAATGTTAGATACCATTTTTATATGCGTAAATCAGTCTATCCACATGGCCACAACACGTTCAAAACAGCCCATAAACACAACAACGACAATACAACACTCTATGACCTTTTTCTCCATAACTAGTTTCATTTTTAAGGTTTGCTAGACCTTCAAATAAACTCAACATAAAAGATGGGATAAATAACATACCTTATACTTGAAGAAACTCAGCCACATCAAATTTCTCCAACGCCAAACTTAAGTAGAAGCAAGAACAATTACCTTTCACGGACTAGTTTGGCGTAATCTTGTTAAATTCTTGATTTCTCGGACTATAATATTTGGGAGATGTTTTGAGAGGCTTCTTGGACTCTTGGAATGTTAATATACTGAAAAAAAGGGGCTGATGGGGTATTTATAGCCCCCGTAGGTCAGTTCCACCGACTTATTCATGTGGGGCCCGCGGAACCATTTGGCAGCTTGGGGTCTTGCTCTTAAAATGGCCATAACTCTTGATTCCGACATCGTGTAAGTTCCCACGACCTATGGTTGGAAATATCTTTCAATTATCTACAACTTTTATTATTGGTGTTTTTCCAAATTCCAAACTTATAATGCCGTTTTTGCCCCTCCAAGTCAACTCATCCGAAAACGTTTCCTTAAATCGTCCTTTTGGAGGGCTTATGTCCATATTTGGCTTATGGGTCCTCCTTAGGACTTGCTCAACTTTCCACGTACTACTTGTATCACTTATAATATATCCCTTACAAAATTCTGACATGTGGGCCCCACCTTAACTCATGGTTTTGAGGGCTATCATCGAGTGATCATGTTAACCGATTTACTCCACACACTCTCCAAATGTCATATATATGTTCTTATGCTCAGATAACATAATCTTCATCCATAATCCTTGTGTAACTCTGCTCTCCCCTGAGCTCATACTAAGTCGTCCACAGTCTTGATAACGCTAAATTTTTCAAGGTGTAACATCCTTCCCCCCTTAGAAACATTCGTCCTCGAATGTTAAACTAGTCTTACAGGGTCATATAGGCACTTCGGGGGAGTTCCTTTTATAGCTACCACATACAATTTATTTATCAATCAACATAACCACTCTAGGAATTTAGATTACCTGTAGGCATAGGAAATAAGTAGGGATACTTATTCTTCATCTCCTCTTCGGCTTCCCAGGTCATCTCCGCCCTGTTATTATTCTGCCACATCTTTAGTACGCAACTTTCTCGCCTGACGATCCGGTAGCTATAGGGTTTTCCTCGTACGCTAGCTCTTCTGCTACCTGGACATCATCCACAGAGAATACCCTAGAAGAGTCATACTTCCGCAGAGTGCGAGGTAAGTTTGTCATGAAGTCCATATTCTGGAATCTTCCGCCTCATGTATTTCTTCTCGACTCCTTTAAAAGACCTTAGCTGTCACTCAACCTTTTGCTCTTAGTCTCTATCTTTGGAGTTAGTTATCAAGTAGCAATGAAGTCCCCTCATATAGTAACTCTACATAGCCGCTCCCTACTTTAACTATCATCAGCTGGTATGATTCTGAAAGAATTTGACATATAAATTCACCCTCTTTTAGTAACCAGCTAGTTCTGATCATCTTGCTTAAATCATCTTATATTCCCCTTTACTCAACTTGTAACATTCTAGGCACATTATCTCGTGTCATTTCTTTATCTTTAATTCAAACTCTCCTATTGTCCCTTTGCTCGCATCTTGCTCTCAACTTTCCCCGTCCCACACTATGTTGCAATCTTTACAAGAATATGCGAAAGTGCTCAAATTAGCCCAAGAAATACCTTAGCGTGGCCTCCCTAATCCTTATGTGTTACTTTGTCTTCGCTTCTTTATCTTACAACCGGTATCGGGATAGATCTCGTGGTTCAACCATAGCCATGTCCCGTTTGCCCTCAACACTAATTTCGTCTCGCAATTTAGCTTAAACCACCTTTACATCTTTCCTTAATGCACCCGGTATATTATAACCGCATCGTTATTACTGAATCCAAACTTCTCTTATTAAGTATTCGCTTGGTCTCATCCCTAGCATATAAATATTCATAGGTAACATAACTACTCTTGTACGACTTGTATAACGTATCTTCCATCTTAGTCACGGTCTTTCCTTCTCCTGGTTCATTCTACTTTACATATCCCCTCCGTACTAACATTCGCTTGCAGCTTATCTTGTCATACTCCTTTCCCTTCCTTTATTCACTCCTTTGATTTTCTCCCTTCCTACTATAGGAGGTCTTCTATCATTAGCGAACAACTCTATTGCCCACATCTTAGCCTCTAATCCAAAGATAGCAGTGTTATCTTTCACAATATCTCTTTAAGTTACCCGTTACCATTCTCTTGTCGTATTCTCTTCCCCCCCCCTTTTTTTTTAGCATCCACTTCCCAATGTCATATCATTCAAGATCTCTACAATTAATTCTCAGCACTATCTCAATTACCATCCTGACTCCTACCCCTTTATTGCTGGCTTTTAGATATTACTAACTTGTCTCAACAAGGAATCTTACCTGTAGCCCAAGCATCCGTATCAAATATATTGTAGTGTCGATTGTCTCCATCTTACACTTGCATCTCTCACACTCGCTTCCCCCCTTAAGGGTGTACTTATACTATTATCCGATTATACTTTGCCCTATGTCCGTATTTCCAATCTCAATTAGGCGGCACTTTTATTTCAACATTTTGATCCCCTTGCCTTCCATCTACTCACTTTCTTTCTTTTACAAATATCATTGTAGTAGAACTTTCCAAGCTTAACCTGTAGTGAAAACAGCATCAGCTTGCCTTGTAACATTTGTGCCCTTTATTTTTCTTTTCACTTGAACTTCGTTACCCTGTCCGATTAATGCCTTCCATATACCGCCACGTAGGTAGCCGGAATACACAGATCCGCTGATATAACCATGTATGGGATATCAGGTGCATACCTATATACATATATAATCTCTACTATCTTGCTTACAAAATATTTCCAAACGCTATTCAACTTACCCTGCTTCTAGAGCTGTGATGCACCTTCTTCTTTCTCTTCACCGGTTCGGGCCTCGCTCGTCCTATGTGACCTCTTAAGGTTTCCGCCCACTCTGTATACTCTAATTTCCCTTAGGCTACTCTGGCTTCCCATTTGGTTCTCCTGTGTCTGACTTTATAGGACTTTTGGTACATTTCCCAGGGGGTCACCCATCCTAAAATTTCTCTCACTCCAAAGACGCTTAACCTTGGAACTCTGATGAAATACGATGCTTTAATACTAGTATGATAGCGTTCACCCCACCGCATGACCTTCATCACATAATCTGGAGTAAGTTGAGGTTTTAATAGATTTCGAAACGTTCTCATAACACATCTCCCTCCGAATTAGAAAGGGTCTCTTAGTTTTCTGACTCCACAATTACTATTTTAGCCCTTTTTCAATCCTCAATATTCACTTTCCACCTATGGATATGACTACTTTTCGTCCTAGACTCCCAGATTCCCAATGGTGAGGAACACACCTTGGTCGCCGTTACTCATAAATACTTGGTTATCGGTCTTTGGATTTCTGCTCTCATTTTACCTCGTTCCTCATCCTTTCTATAACCGAGTCTTTCACAGTCCCGTCACTTATAGTACTCGTATCCTTGACTACACATGTCATGGTCTATTACTACATTGTTATCTCGCTTTCTTCTTATTTCCTTCTTCCAATCACCCTTTCTTTTCCTACACTCGCTATCATTTCCGTTATTATAAAACCCTTATTCCAAACTTCCCCTACAGAACTTGATAAGCCTTCCTTCTATAGCTCGCTTTTCCGTTTCACACTTACCTTTATATTCTAGCTACATAGATCATATCATAGCTTTGGCCACCTTCTCACTCGGCTTTACTTATTTTCATAACAGTCCCCATTATATTCACACTATATCTTATTCGTAATCAATCCTATAATGTAACATTTCTTAACACTTTACCCTTTCTAATCAACTTTATCCTTAATATCTCACAAGCTGTCCTATCAATACATTCATATCCATCACAATTCTTTTCCTCTGTACTCTTGTCTTAATCATACTATTATTTCTTTTAACTATAAGCTCGTCATAATTCATCCCTGCTTATCAATTCAGTCGGTACCTTAATATAACTCTCTATCAAGGTTTGCCAGCCTTTTCTAAATCATCTCTTAGTATCACAAGCCCTTTCCAATTTCTTTTTACCATATTAATATCGACCTCCTAATTATTATTATCCTCAATTCAGCAATTAACTTCTTTCTCGATGTCAGCCGTACTCGCAACTTAGTTAAATCCTATCATTACTATTAGTACGACCTTTCAAGTCACATCACAAACCTATATCTCATTCTTTTTTTATTTCCAGGAAAATTTTGGCAGAGTTTCCTCTGTAATGGTTACTATCTCAAAATCTGCACGTAGGAAATACCAACAACGCCTCACAGGGCTAACATATATATATATATATATATATATATATATATATATATCATATCACAGCCACGCAGGGCTCCCAATATCAACAACAGTACGAAAATGATGAACACACCTACTTGATGGGCACCCGACCCTTACTTAGGGCCGAGCGAACCCGCTGATCCTCGTGATACTCATAATCTTACTGGACTTTTAAATCATGAAATGAATGCATAATGGAAGCTTTTCAAAGAACAACATGCTTTTCGTCTTTCTCAAATCAAGTAAAATCCGTAATCATATGAAATACGTAACATAATGCATAATGATACATCGCTTACCGAGCCGCTTACAAGATCGACATGCTATATACGTGACTCGTCCGCAAAGTCTCTAACATGAACCAAGATACCATAACATAGATACTCGACTCGGCAAAGACTCCGGAAGGAAATGGAGCTCGCCAATCCGGTTGGAACATCTTCTACTCATCCGTATACACCGCGTGGCATGAAACGCGACCCCCGAAGAGGGGTCGGTGCGGAATATGTACGAGTATGTAAAGCATGAAATACAAGTAAACGGATCATACCGAAATAGGGAGTATAGAAAATCATAAGGCTTGCCTGCGAAACATAAATCATGCGTATCAATATCATATCCGGCCCATTATGGGACCGAGGAACATAAGTAAATAATCATCATGTACATATGCGTGTATAACGTGTCCCGGCCCTCTAGTGAGGGACTCGGTGAATAGGATCATCATATGCCATCCTGGCCGCCATCCCCGTATCATTATATCATATAATGTGCCCCGGCCCTCTAGTGAGGGACGCGGTTGTCACACCCCGATCTCACTGGGGTGTGATGGGCACCCGACCCCGTAACCGGAGTCGAGCGAACCCGCTGACTCTTACCATGTACTGAAATTTTTTTTTTTTTTTTGAAACTTTAAAGCAAACGTATTTAATAAGATTACTCTTATATAATAAGACTCTCTCATTGTCTTTAAATCAATTAAAATATGTAGCTATACAAAACTCATGTCATAATGCGAATCGACTCCCACAACCCACGACTACGTCGCAAAGTCTCTAATCGTAATCGAAATCCCGGCACGTGTACACGACTCGGCTACGCTCCGGGCCAAATGGAGCTTGCCAACTTCGCCGGAACATCTTCTATGTTAACTTCGATCCGTACGGGTGTACCGCGCGGCATGAACGCACCCCCCGAAGAAGAGGGGGTCGCACGAACAATGTACGAGTATGTAAGACAGAAACAAGATAAAAGATAGTAAAAGCGAGAGCATATCATGTATAAAAGCGTAACTCCGTGCGAGTAATACTGTATGAAAACATAGACAGTGTCATAGGATAAAGGAGTAACCTATACCTGTGAGTGCCACTCAGGGCGGAGGCCATGCATGCCTAGCTTTTTCCTTTTTCTGAACACGGTGTTTTGTTGTTTTTTTTTTTTTTTTTTTGTATATAGAAAACAGATACTTTTCGGAAAACGGTACTTTTTTTTTTCTCACAGTTACAGACGCCGATTTCATCGGCTCTCCCACCCCCCTCCCCAACAGTGTCCCAAGTATATCATATTATATATGAATATATATCACGGAACGTACGCCGCGCACGCTCTCCCATAAATCCCGCGTCCGGCATCCCGCGTCCGGATGATAAGCTGTTGAATCGGTGGACACGGTTCCCTCCCCATTCCCCACATATACGGTGCACACAAATACATTCATCAATATCGGTATTATATACATTATTATATAAACGAGCATGCATGGGAGCCCAAGGAAAGTCGTGTGTCTATCGGAGTGACGTAAGGCCGGTAACCTCCGATTACATTATGGATTGACCGGAATCGCTTTGTCCCACCAAGGAACGAGTATTTTAAGGCGGGACTATCAATGAAAAGCAACATCATGAACAACGTAGAATAGGGTCACAAGACAAAGATTTCGTGTACTTGGGAATCTTAGGAAAACGATAATCATACTTTTTCTCACCTCTAGCATCATCATTATCATCATAGAACCATAATCGTTGTCTTAGTCTTTAAGGCTTTCAATATTGTAAAACTTGGTTTTTGAAGAAAAACGAATATTTTGGAAAACATTTGTAAACTTTTAGGAAGAAAAAATCACGCTTTGGGATCAAGGGTTAAATTAAAATAGTTATTGTTTTGTAGTCGGAATGACGATCAAAAACCTTCATTGACTATAGTACGGAAATAAACTTAATGAAACAATAAGGGGGAATCCGGGAATAGTGGGCCCGCCTCGGTCGAATGAGGCGGCGTACACCACTTACGTGTAATACGTTCCGTGATATTACTTAGGGGAGTCTTAGGGTAATCGAGTCTTATTCTTGCAAGTTCTAGGGGGTTTAGACCTTCCTTTCACTATTCGTGAGCTTTGGGTTCAATTCTACTGAGTGAATAGTAGGAAATTTCAACCATAGATTTCTAGAGTTAGGAAAGTCCCCGAGGCGCGAAATCAAGCCTACACGTCTAAGACATGCCAAAGAAAGGAAATAAAGTCTTACATACCTTTTTCCACTTCTTACGCTCCTCCAAATTCAAGCTCCAAGTTCGCCGTAATCTACATATTGGTCACATTTACCAAATGTTAACTTGAGCATCTAAAGGTGAATTCTCAAAATAACACTTGCCTACCAAAATTTCGGCGAAGCATTTCCCCGTAAATGCGCCATCCCCCGAGATTCTAACTCGCCCATTTCAACAACAACAACCCGAGAATGGAACTCGGCCACAACAACAACAACAATGCCAACAATTTTACTAGCAACATTCAACTCATATTCAATTCAATTCATATGACTTCCAAAATGATTCAATCAACATACTACTTTACCCAACACCTTCCAATTCAATAAGAACATTCAACAATACATTTATTTCTTTCAAACTCATAAACTATATCAACAATTCCATAAGTTACCAACATCATTTTCATCCACTCAAGTGACTATATTAAAATTGCGTTATGCTCCAAATCAGCCCACAACAATTATAATTTCCATTGGAGTCATCAACCTTCATTTTCACCACATAATCTACAACAATCAATGACCAAAATACCATATAAAATGAGTTCATTATATTTCACCCCAAACAGCCCCCACACGGCCTAGCCCTTAACATGCAAAATTTCCATGAAGTCCATTCATTTCTACATACCAAACATGCACAAACCATCTATAATACATACTCCAAACATGCTAAATAAATTAGTTTGTCACTTCTATATCATGCTACATATACACGGCTACACACAACATTCCATATTTTCTTATAAATTTCATTCTTTCCCACATACTACAACATACCAAACCATTCATAACATAACAAGGAGATGAATCCTTACCTTCTCTTCACAACTTCTCAACTTAGCTAAGGTTGGAGTTTTGCACCAAAGAGTAATTCTCTTGCTTCAACAATTATACCATATTGGAGAGCATCTTTGAATTAGTAGAAATACCATGAGACAAAAATTTTTGGGCAAGATTTTTGATCTTCTCTTTCTCTCCTTCATGGCCGAATTGGCCCTTCTTGTTCTTTCTCTTCTTTTTTTTTTCAAGTCTTTCTCTCCAATTCATCTTGAATTAAAAGATGAACTTATATATATATATATTCCACCACCTTTCCATATTTATAAATAAGTCCCTCAAAATATGGATATAGACACATAATTCCCCTTTCCTCCATTTCTCTAGAATTTTCTTTTCTTTTCTTGAATTTTCCTTAAAATAAGAGATGACTTAGCTAAGTCTTGCCATGTACACTTTGGTCCATATATTCTTCACATGGCCCTTCTCTAGAATTTTCTTGAAAATTAATAAAGATGACCCCTTTTGTCTTCTCATGCAAGCTTTGGCCCTTTTTAAAATTTTTCTTGAACTTTTGTGTGTGAAATTACCATTTCACCCCTAGCCTTCCACATTATTCCCATGACGCCACTTTACAAATTTTCCTTTTTACCCTTAGCCTTTCTCAATATTTCCATACCTCCAATGTTCACAAATAATATTCCTAACAACTCGTACCCTAAAATGACTTCAGAACATAGTCTTGACCTTAATTTCTCACCATTGTCTCGCTATGTCCGGACGTACGAAATACGGGTTATAACAGCGGTGAATATCATCATATACATATAACGTGCCCCGGCCCTCTAGTGAGGGACGCGGTGAATAATGCAGTGGAGTTGTGCACGAATACATGCCCTGGCCCGGGACTCAGTGAAGGAAGTAATAACAGCTCGCACGAGCAGAGTAGTGAGAAACCATATGCATATAAATCAACTTTCAAGACTCAGTAGATAAGGAGACAATCAACGCTCGAGTATCAAACGACAGTGATGTTAAATCCGTTCTAAATGCCATTAGGACTGCGTTAAAGAGAGTCTTAGAGATCATAGACATGTATCAAACCAATCCGAGCCCGCCCATGAAAGTTACGGGCATTATGCGCTAGAGAATACTTTACGAACATATGAAAGCAATCCGAGCGTGTTCATAAAAGTTACGGACATCATTCAACATAGAACCCTTTAGGAACAGGAACTCTTTATGCAATAAGTACTGTCCAATCATACAAAAGACTCGAGAGCAATGGCTCAACCATATTACGAAGGCTGATATCAAGAAGTGAATAAGAATCGTAGACATGCTCGGAACTTAAGAGTGGAGTTACCCCAAGGCTCGTATCATATCATGTCTTACTTACGTCTAAGACATGCCAAAAGAAAGAAAGGTTAAGCTTTACATACCTGTTCCACCTCTTATTAGCTACGCTTATTCATCCCAGCTCGTAAGCCTACACAAAAAAGGATTCACACTAACGTTAGACTTATTATTGCACACTTGTTCCAAATTTCAGATCAAACTACTCTATATTCTGCCGAAAATCGGCAAGATCTCCCCGTTTATATGCCTAGCCCAAAATCACGATTCAAATGACAATCAACAAAAACAATAATACCAACTTCAACGATACTATTATTCATACCAACATATTCCATAAACGTCCCACACGACGTTTTTCAACATACAACAACAATATGCACTTTCTTCCATCCCAATCAAGGAGTATAATCTCATAAATATGCCAACAATGTTAGATACCATTTTTATATGCGTAAATCAGTCCATCCACATGGCCACAACATGTTCAAAACAACCCATAAACACAACAACGACAATACAACACTCTATGACCTTTTTCTCCATAACTAGTTTCATTTTTAAGGCTTGCTAGACCTTCAAATAAACTCAACATAAAAGATGGGATAAATAACATACCTTATACTTGAAGAAACTCAGCCACATCAACTTTCTCCAACGCCAAACTTAAGAAGAAGCAAGAACAATTACCTTTCACGGACTAGTTTGGCGTAATCTTGTTAAATTCTTGATTTATCGGACTATAATATTTGGGAGATGTTTTGAGAGGCTTATAGGACTCTTTGGAATGTTAATATGCTGAAAAAAAGGGGCTGATGGGGTATTTATAGCCCCCCTAGGTCGGTTCCACCGACTTATTCATGTGGGGGCCGCGGAACCATTTGGCAGCTTGGGGCCTTGCTCTTAAAATGGCCATAGCTCTTGATTCCGACATTGTGTAAGGACCCACAACCTATGGTTGGAAATATCTTTCAATTATCTACAACTTTTATTCTTGGTGTTTTTCCAAATTTCAAACTTATAATGCCGTTTTTGCCCCTCCAAGTCAACTCATCCGAAAACGTTTCCTTAAATCGTCCTTTTGGAGGGCTTATGTCCATATTTGGCTTATGGGCCCTTCTTAGGACTTGTTCAAATTTCCACGTACTACTTGTATCACTTATAATATATCCCTTACAAAATTCTGACATGTGGGCTGTCACGCCCCAATTTCCGAGGGACGTGATGGGCACCCGACCCCATACCCGGAGCCGAGCGAACCCGACTCCTATCGCACACATAAATTTTTTTCAAAACTCAATACTAAATAATCATGAAATACATAATAAAGCTTTCTAGTTTGACAAAATCTGTAATTATACAAACTTTAGTACATAACACAAATTGACAAATCGAGTTTTTGGAGCGGCATTGACAATCGACACATCATATCCACAACACCGTCCGCAAAGTCTCTAATGCCATCCGAAAACACAACGTACATACTCGGACTCAGGCGGTGCTCGAGAAGGAATCGGAGCTCACCAATCATCTTCGGAATATCTTCAACTCATCCGTGGGTACTGCGCGGCATGAAACGCGACCCCCCGAAGAATAGGGGGTCGACGGAAAATGTACCGAGTATGTAAAGCCGTAAAAACTATAAACAAACATAATCGAACTAAAGTACATAAATAGAACCGACAGAACCATAATCGAACTTAGCAATACGGATCAACGGACGGGACCTTAGTCGTAAACATAGCTACGTAAGTACATCGGACGAGGAGACGTGAACGGAATCGGAAGTAAGGCATGCCGGATGTACGTACGGACCGCGACGGGGCAAACGTACGAGAGAATACGAGTGAATGCGGTGTCACGTATCGGCCCGAAGTACGAGCATACGAATGTTCGGATAAGATCATGTACGGACGGAATACAAAACATGCGACCGTACGTATACCGGCATATATCGGACGGAGTACGAACGTACGAAGGCTCGGGGATGACATATGTTGGACGAATACGAAGAATACATGTCAAAGTCATAAATCTCGCTACATGTATGGCGTGTCCCGCCCTTCGATGAGGGACTCGGTGAATAGGATCATGTATAACGAGAATCGAGATGTCATATATGCAAATAACGTGTCCCGCCCTTCATTAAGGGACTCGGTAGGCAAAATCATGCATGTCGAAGCATATACCATGTATACATAACGTGTCCCGCCCCCTCTTTCGCGGTCTCGTGAATAATCATAATGTGCCATCCTGGCCACCATCCCCGTACCATCAAATCATACATACATACAGATAACGTGTCCCGGCCCGCAAGTACGAGGGACTCGGTGAATAATGCAGTGGAATGCGCACGAGAACATGTCCTGGCCCGGGACTCAGTGAATCATAATCGTATCGTAACGTACACACGAAATCATAACATGCCCTGGCCCGGGACTCGGTGAAAGATACATTGAGTCGCGCGCGGCGAGTAGTGCGAAAACATATGCATAAAAATCCGGACTCAACGGACGAATGTGCTTACCGACATCCGAGGCTCGGAAGCAAATTTCAAATCGCCCCCACGGACGTTGCAATTTATTGCGTCGAACGCCAGACGTATCGGATCCGATTAAGTGGTCAAAGCATATCATACCGAACGTACTCTCAAACGCAAAATCCGAGATCATTT
>NW_026714509.1:0-22898 GCF_029784015.1 Lycium ferocissimum | reverse complement strand
AAAAAAATGGGGCCATGGCTCATTCCAAGGGCCCCGAAAAACCAGCAGCCGGAGGCCCGGGGGCCCCAGAAAAGTGGTATGGAAAAATGGAAACCCGGACGTTTTCCTGAATTTCCCGGGATACCCCGGTATGGGACCCCCCCCGCACGGGGGAAAAGGGGGGGACCCCAATTTAGAGGGGGATTATTGTTGCCAACTTCGAAATTTCCCTAGCGTACGTCGAATGTACCCGCTTATGTGACATGATGAATACGAGGTTTAGACGAGCGAGAGATAGTAATCGATCGACCTAATTAAGATTTCCAAAGACATCCGAGTTAAGAAAAAGGAAGTTGTTAAAAGAGAAGCCGAGTTGTAAGTTGAGAGTATCGGATAAGGAGCACGAGCATTGAGTTAATGGCTATGAATGATGCCCCAAGAGAGTTATAACGTCCTTAGAATGGTATTCAAGTGATGAACAAGTGTTAAGAAGGTTCACAAGGACGGCGATCAAACGAATCGACGAAACAACTTTCGGGAAACTCAGGCAGACATACGGCCGTACATACCGGCCGTATAAAATCTATCGCTCGTATGTCCGGCCCGTAGAATTAGCCCGTAATGACTTAAGCTAATGGACCAAATGTACGGTCCAACATACGGTCAGTATAAATTATACGGGACCGTATGTTGGTCCGTATATTTCCCAATCGGCCCTCGATTTTATATAAGGGATCCTTTCTTTTCATTTTTCATTTCCCACTTTACCTCTACACTTCAGTTAACCCTCTAGAACATATCCCTACACTTCAATCACAAGAAAACAAGAGAAATCAAGGATCAACAACAAGAAATCAAGAGAATCAAGTGAAGGGAACCCATTAAAAGTCATCCAAGTCAAGAAATCCAAAGGAGAGATGAACTAGGTTTTGGTGCTAAGGGTGAATCACCTACCTCCAAGCTTGTTCCTCTATTGTTTAAGGTAAGTTTCATGACCACCTCATACGCTATTCAAGCATTTTAAGTTGAGATTCATGGATTGTAAGAAAGAGCACCACAAATGGGTCATTAAATGGACGAATATTGTCATTAGTGATTAGTAGTGAATTGAATCATGGAAATGAATATGTTGATGATATAAATGTGTTATAAATGACCTATAGAACATGAAATGAGTATTGATACGAAAGAATACGACGATGGATTTTCAAAATACAATTATGGGAAATTGAGGTGAATTATGAAATGCGAATCATATGAATGAATGACGATCGTTGTTAGCGATATTGTGATGATTATTATGAATGTTGGGAGCTGATATGGAATGTGGCGGAAAGTAGTATAAACAAAGGAAATGCCGCCCAAATTTCTATAGCCTTAGTAAGTATGATTTTACGATTATATAGCTAATGTTGATGCGAATTCCATCAAGGTAAACGAGAGCATTAAAGGAGAACGAGCAAGCGATAGAATAAGCTAAACGACAAAGGTATGTAAAAGCTTAGCCCTTTCTTTCCAAGGCATGACTTCCATGGCATGAAATCTCTCTTTACTACGAATGTCCCATCTCCAAGAAAGTCGAGTCCTCACTCACGAATAGCTATACGAAATAAGAGATATGAGTTGAATGCGAGAATGATGATAGTAAGCTAAGAGTCTTTATGATGAGTTATGATAAGCATGTTATAAAGGGCATATTATGATAAGCATACTATGATGAGCATATTATTGATTATCATACCGCACCTATATGATGGGGCTATTTATTACGATTATGATATATGATAGTGATGTTAAGTTACGATAGAACCATGATATGCTTATAAGACAATCCATAATCATAAATCTACAAGACGTACGATGTTGGTATATGTATGTATGCACAAATATATGTATTATGACGATATGATGATGCATGTACGATATGAGATATATGTGATGTGATCGAGCCCTCGTGGGCGAATACGATATCTTTGTCCGAGCCCTATGAGGACGAACATACGGATAACGTCGACGTGTATAAATAGATGTGACATTATGATAAGTATATGTATGTGTATGATGAATGCAAGATGATGATTAGATACGGGCCAAGCGGTCATGATACCCCTATGTGATGTATATGTATATATGTATGTATCGAGCCCATAAGGGCGATTACGTGTACCATTATTAAGTCTATCGAGGGCCGAGTACGGATCTCGTTAAGCCCATCGAGCCCAAGAGGGCCGAGTACGTGTGTACTCGCAATGCCATCGAGCCAAAGGGTCGAGTACGTATGCTAGGATCTATCGAGCCCGAGCGGGGCCGCAGTACGAATGATACTAACCTATACGAATACGAGTATGCGACATGTATGATACCGTTGTCACGACCCAACCCCGTAGGCCGCGACTAGGCGCCCGGTCCGGGCACCCGCACACCATTAACCCGAAATAGCGTACGAGTAGCTTATATACCGTGAACGAATTACAAACATTTACAAAAGTGAACGTCGCCCAAAACCGTCACAAATGTGCGTATATACATACCGTTATCATAATCCAATGATAATATCACAAATAAGCCGATAGGCTATCATAGTATATGGGACGTTCCGTATCGCAAATTACACGTATATGACCGAACAAAGGAATACCCATAACCCCACGTATGCACCGCAGCACTTAAGGAGCATACAATCATACGACGGACGTGGCCCCGCCGTACCCGTGAACAAACATATACATATGCATAATATCGTAATCCGAATCAAAGTGCGCTCCGTAACAAGTGAGCGCTCCAAGTCCGCCGAACAGAATCCTAAGCCGGTGGATCCTCCAACTAAACCACCGTACTGCGACAAGGCAGATGAAACGCAGCCCCCCCGAAGAAAGCGGGGCATTTAATACGTACCGAGTACGCAAAAAGCATGAAATATAAGAACAAGATCATAGTCAAAACCAAGATGGAAAGTAAATGCAATATTCAAAATATCATAATGCTTACTCATAAAACTACAAATCATGTACGGGGCTCTTAGATCGGGTCGCCCGCCCGTCGTTAGCGCCACGCCACAAAGATCACACCGTAAGGTTCATATCTCCGTACCCGACATATCCCCATAACACATCATAGCCTACCATAACGCCATAACACAAAGATCACACCAAACGGAACCCGCCCTCTAGCGGAGGGCCATGGAACCGTAACACAAGATCACACCGAAAAATAACATCGTGCACGATACATAACCGCCCGGATCCGTGAAAGTGAAACTAACCGTATGCACGAGCGGAGTCGTGAGTGACAATAATATGCATAAAATCATAATCACAAACTCATGAAATAAGTAGAAATCCATATGCGAAAGTTAAGGTGAAAGTAGTATCAAATCTTTCTCGAAGGTCATTAAGGATAAACGTAGAAAAGTCGCGGGCCCCACGGACGGGTGCCAATCTCATCCGAGCCCGACCACGAGAGTTGGGGGGAAGGTTATGTCTTATGAAGTTACCTATTATGTTTCGGGGGCGATCCGAGCTCGTATGCAAGAGTTACGAGCGTTTGAAGTTCGGGACCTTTTAGTAGTAAAATTATTTATAGTAACCTTTAAAATTCAATCAATTGAAGACATAAGAACCCAAGTTAGGTTTCATTAGAAGAATGAACTTTAAGAAGCAAATAAGATACATGTATAAGTTCGATCTCGAGAGTGGAGTCACCCTGAGCTCGTGTCACGGTTAATTAACACTAGGACATGCCAAAGAAAGAAGTGTTAGTTAAGCCCACATACCTCGTCCGCTCGCAAGCTAAGTCAAGTCTCAACTCTCGGAAGCTCCAAAATCTACATAATACCGAACATATTAACATTAGCCATAAGCCTTTAGGCATTTAATTTCAAGCGTACATTAAATTCTGCTGTAAATTTTTACAAAGATTTCGTAAATACACCAACCCCGAGATTTCAACTCGCTAATTTCAACAACAACCCAACCAACAACCAAACTACAATATCAATACTCAATTCACAATGCATTCCGACATTACTAATTCTTTCTACACGACTTTAACAAAGATACATAATATTCTAACAACATTCATAATATACTCATTTCGATCACTTACGTTCAAACTAATATCAACGTTTATACGTTCGATTACCAATCCAAACCCATTCAAACCATATACAAGAATACTTTAAGCAATTCATACAATATTTCAAACAACCCAAATATTATTCTCACTCACCCGAAACTGCCCCCAACCCGAGAGCATCCACATCCACATTCCTTCCTCCCAAATTCATGCATTACACTAATAATCCACACATTAACAAGGCAATTCTCATAACTACATAAATCACATAAAGTTCACATAAACTTCCAAATCATCTCTCGACTAACATAACATTACTTTGAATTATCAAACTTATATTCTCCTCATAAAATCCATAACGACGATAACGAAAATATTAACGACGATTCGCTCATTCACCACCATACTAAAGGGGAACCATTCGGCCAACATCAAACACCCACACAAGGATGATCTTCGTTCTTTTCTTCACACTACGACATTCAATACATGCTAATTAGAATTAATACATAGCTTTTGGCACAACCCATACTTGCACGGCCAAACGCCAACTTCTCGGCCTCAACTTCACATGCAACTCTTTCATGAATTTCACCCATTCTAGCATACTACAACACATATAAACCATCTATAACACATGAAAAGAAGATTAGGACTCACCTTCTTCCTTCTCCTTCTTCATTCTGGGCCAAGGCAAGTGCGTGGCTAGAATAAGAGCTTTACTTGATTCAACAAATACTTCATGTTGTTTAGCACCTTCCAAAGAGTGGAAAACATGGAAGAAAATAATTTTTCTTCATCAAAATCTCATGGCCAATTTTTGGCCATGCTTGGCCGTATCTCTTCTCCTCTCTTTTCTCAAAGTTTCTTGATTTTTCTTTCAAGTGAAAGGATGAAGAATAAGATGACCAAGTCATCTTTTATCTTACATATTATGGCCATCCATATGGCCATGGCCCACCCCAAGGTGGCCGGCCACATGGCCCCTTATAACTATATTTTTTTTGTTCCTTTTTCATGCATAAAAGCTTTCCAAAAATAAAATTCAACCCCAAATGTTTCCTTAATGCTTCCATGCCAATAAAATCATACACAACTCATGCCTATAAAATAACTAAAATTCTCTACTTCGTCTCTGTTATATCCCGTATTTTGAACAACGGGATAACATGAGTGAATTACGATAAGTTAGGGACGAGACTATCCCGAGAGACTTTTAATTGTTTTAGAGGCTCGAGCGGTGTATGATTTTAATGATATGAAAATGTTAAGGAAACATTGGAGTTATATTCCATTTTTAGTAAGTCCTCTATTTTTGGAAAGTTGAAAATTCAACAAATGGAAAAAAAAAAAAAAAAACAATAGGGGCAAGGTGGCCGGCCATTGCTTGTGGGCCATGGCCACATGGATTTATTTTATATAGCAATTTAGAAGATGACTAATAAGTCATCTTCCTCACTTTTATTCTAGAAAACTCAAGAAAAACTTGGAGGAGAAGGAGAAAGCCATGCACGGCTTATAACCCCCAAAAATTCAAGTCCAAAAATTGATTCCAAAAAAATAAATTCTTCAAGCAAACTTGCTAATTCAAGGGTGCTCATTAACGTGGAAGTGTTGTTGGAAGCGATAGATTATCCGTTTTCATCCTTGGCCAACTTTAGACAAGTGAGAAGTTGAAGAAGAAAGGTGAGTTTTAATCTTGTTTCATGTGTTATGAATGGTTCATATGTGTTGTAGCATGATAAAAAGGAAGAAATTTATGATAGAAATTAAGTTGGAGTTGAGGTTGTATATATGGGTTTGGCCGTGTGTATGTATATTGTGTTAAAGGTAATGAATAAATTCTAATTAGCATGTCTTGATGGTTGTAGAGTGAAGAAAAGAATGAAAATAATTTTTGTGAGTGAAAGTGGTGTTGGCCGAATAGGCCCCCTTAGTGTAGTTGTGAATTAACAAATCGTCGTTAGCGTTTTAGTTGTTGTCGTCATGGATTTTATAATGAGAAATGCAAGTTTAACGACTTAGAATAATGTTATGTTGGTTATGGGATGATTTGGAAATTTATGCGAATTTTATGTAATTTTTGTAGTTAGGAGAATTGTATTGTTAATGTGTGGATTAATGTTGTAAATTATGAATTTGGAAGAAAAGAATGTGTTTGGTGTGGTTCTTGGGCTTGGAGACAATTTCGGTAAGATGGAACAATATTTGGGTTGTTGGAAATATTGTATGGATTGCTTGAAGTGATCTTGTATATGGTTTGAATGGGTTTGGATTGGTAATCAAATATGTAAACGTTGATATTAGTTTGATCGTAAGTAGTTGAAGAAAGTATATTATGAATGTTGTTGAAGTTATGTAGAAAGAGCTATTAATGTTAGAATACACTTTTGAATTGATTGTTGATGTTGTAGCTTGGTTGTTGGTTTGGTTGTTGCTGAAATTAGCCGAGTTGAAATCTCGGGGTTGGTGTATTTACAGGGGAAGTGCTGCCGAAATTTCGGTAGAATTTAATGTCCGTTTGAAATGGAATGCCTAAAGGCTTATGGCTAATGTTAATATATTTGGCGTATGTAGATCTTGGAGCTTCCGGGAGTTGAGACTTGGCTTAGCTTGCGAGCGGACAAGGTATGTAAGGCGTCGCTCTCTTTCCTTTGGCATGTCGTAGTGCTATTAGGCTATGACCCGCGTCTCGGGGTTATTCCATTCTTAAATCCGAGCTTAGATACGTACTTGTTTGATCCTAAAGATATATTCTTTAATGTGTTCAATGTAAGGTTATTAAGCTTTCAAATAAATGAGTTTTCAAAGACTTATGAAAATTTTGACTACAAAGAGGTCCCGAACTTCAAACGTCCGTAACTTTTGCATACGAGCTCGAACGCCCCAAAACATAATATGTAAGTTCATAAGGCCTAACTCTCCCCAACCCTCCGAGTCGGGCTCGGATGGGGGTCGGCACCCGTCCGTGGGGCCCGCAGCTCTTTATGATTTCCCCCCGACCCTTAAGAAAAATTTAGTATTATTTTCACCTTGATCTCCGAGCATGGATTCCCTACTTATTTAGTAAGTTTAGAATTATGATTTGTATGCATTTTAAATACGGATTGTTACGCATATGACTTTGATATGTAAGTGTGATTTTCAAAGTTTGTTGATATGTCCCCGAAAGGCATTCAAAAGGAAGTTGATTAGACTACGACCCTAATCTGTAAATAATGGTTTGCTTTGATTAATTTACTAAACTTTGGTAAATGTTTATGCTGCATATGATTTATGAGATTTGTACATTGTACATGATTCCTACGATTCTGCTCGTGCATATTATTGTTACCCCCTTCGCCGAGTCCCGGGCCGGTTATGTTCGTGCGCACAATTTGAAGTACGATGAGATTCCGAAGTACGACGAGCGCCGAAATATGATCCGATTCGATATATACAATGATATGAGGTATGACGAGTTCTTAAATGTGACATGGTTCGAGATGCGATATGATTCCCATTATGACGCGATTTGGAGGAGACGTTCGGAGAATATACAAAATTTCCGAAGTATGATGAGTTGTGGCGCCAAAGGCAAGGGGCGACCACGTTCCGTCCGCCGGGTCCTATCATGGACCATATATGACATATGTTTTTTTGACATTCATGATTTATGTTTATAAAATAAGCATGCTGACATTCTGATTATTATATTTATTTTTCTGAATTTCACATATGACTTCCGGTAAGTGATATGCATGTAATGTATGTGTGGTGATACGATGATCCGATTATGATACGATTTGGCTTATTGACATATGTTTATGCAGGACAAACGGTTAAAAAGGTTAATTATGATTCTCTAGTTTCTATACTTATTTCCTTAACCCTCATTCCGGTTTTGACTCTGTTTACGTATTTCCTGCCTTATATACTCAGTACATATTCCGTACTGACCCTCTCATCGTCTCTGGGGTCGCGTTTCGCCGCGTGGCTGTGCACACGTTTGAGCGAGCCGCCGCCTTAGGGTCCCCGTTCAGCCTTTCTCGAAGAGCTCCTTGTCCGAGCCCGTATTTTGGTACGCTTTTGTTACATTCATGTATATTTGTTCGTGGCACGGCGGGGCCCCCGTCCCGTCATACGACTTTGTTACTTCCGTGTGTAGTCCGTAGACACGTCTCGCGCGTGGCTATATCCGTACGCCTATATGCACGTATTGTATGTTCGGGGGCGGTTTATTCACCGCGCGCCCCCCCCGCTCGCCCATATACGTGTATATAGATATGTTGGCCCCGCGTGGCCTTTGCCGGTATTTTCGTGTGCAGGAAAATTTTTGTTAGTAAGAAAAAACGAGGAAACTCTCGCCCAATTTTTTTTAAGTATTTCGAGTTACTATTTTTTGACTTCGATACGTACGGTGCCCGCCCGGCGCTAGTCACGGCCTACGGGGTTGGGTCGTGACAGTCTCCCAGAATAATCTTGTCCTTAACTTATCGTAATTATCTCGGATGTCACAATGTACAAAAATACGGGATATAACATCCTCCCCCCCTTTAAAACATTCATCCTCGAATGTTAAACTAATCTCATAGGGTCTCATAGATGCCTCGGGGGAAGGGTCCTCTTTTTACCGCCGTCACACATAGCCCCTTTATCCACTAACATAACCAATTAGGGAGTTTGATCGCTTGTAGGCACAGGAGACAGGTAGGGATACGCATCCTACATCTCTTTTCTGCCCTTGCTCCGCTACAGTACCCTAACGCAAGTTACACCTGTAGTACGTAATCTTTTCATCTGACGACTCAGTACGGCGATGGTTAGGCTGTTCCTCGTGGGCTAGTTCCTCCGGCGCTTGGGTATCCTCTATAGGACGTACTTGGAAGAATCACCAATGCATTCGTGAAGCATTAACACATGGTAGACCGGATACACCGCTTCCAACCCGCGGTGAGGTCTAATTCATGCGCTTTCCTACTACGACGATCCGACAAGATTCACTATACGCTCTGACCGGGGCTTCCCGTTGTCGAATCTCATAACACCTTCAAGTAACACTTCCAAAGATACCCACCGCCGACCCGGACCCTAGGTGTCGACGTCGAGTATCCGCATATGACTTCGTCGCCCCCCGCCGCCGACCACCCCGAATGAGTTTCACTTTGTCAGCTACTTACTGAATCATATCTGGCCCGATCAACTTAATTTGCCAACATCGAACCAGCCAATCGGTGACCTGCCCTTTCTACCATACTAAGCTTCACATACGGCTTCCGGATGCCGTAACGGTAGGTATTATTATATTCGAACTCGCAAGTGGCAAATAATTATCTCGGTACCGCCCGAAGATCGGCAACGAGTTCGCGAAGATGCTCCTTAATGTCCGAATAACACGCTTGGTTTATCCGTTAGTCCGAGAGTGGCATATCGCGTCGAGATTCATCTATGTCCTTATCTTTTCCGGGAGTGACCTCCGTGGTTGGTCGTAGTTGGGCTTCTCCGTCCGAGATCTTAGATGTGGGAGCTTTACGAAGTTTTTTATACAATCGCGCATATCCTTCGACCGACTACGTGGTCTCGAATATCGCTCCGTACCGACTCCCGCGCTCGACAACCGCCATCGATCCTTATGCCTTGGTCACCCTTTACCACTTACATTTCGAGTGCTCACCCAACTCAATTTTGTCGCTAGTGCGCGTGCAACCGCTACGTCCTTCAAACTATTCCTTCGATCCGGCAGGGTATACACGCATCGGTTCTCGCACCTTTCGCTATCCTTTACGTACAACCGCACTTAGCGGCCACTCATAATTCGAGTTCGAACCAAATCTTTGGGCTCGCCACAACCCTTACCTTTAGCTTTTTAGCCTCACTTCTCACATCATTCAAAACATGAAGCTTGTCCGGAAATTCTTACTCCTTTACAATTCTCTCTAATACGGTAGATGTGTCTTTCCGATTCCCTTGTACCGACGATCATTCCAAACTCTAGCTCGGGCTAATAAACTTGCCCTTCGTGGCCGCGAGGACGCCATAATCTCTTTTAAATTCAATATGTTCTTCCCCCCTTTATTAAGGGGTCCTAATACACCAATAGTCCGTCACCCCGTACTTATTCTTTGCGGTTAGAAATCTCAAGACCATTGCACAAAATCGTCTTTCCTCCTTTCACTTCTTATTTTCCGTTGTGGTCATTATTCTCTCGCTTCTCTTACCAGGGTCTCTCTTACCATTCTACACAATCCATTTAGTTCCATACTGCGACACTCCATTTTTCTCACCCGCCTACCTTCACATTCTTATCCAATTCGCGTCGCGCTTGACTCTTTCGCTCTCTCTTTCTTTTTTCTGACATGTTGGTCACCTTACCTACCGTCTACTTCTTCTCTTCCTTTCCCCAAATATCATTATCTTGGAACTTCCCAAGTTCAATCCGTAGCGAAAGCAAAGATCGCTACTTTATAAAGATTATGCCCTTTTTCATTTTCTTTCACTTGAACTTCCTTACCCTGTCTGATTAATGTTTTCCCATGTGTCTCAACATCAATTGCTGGGATTCAGCATAGCCGTATAAAGGATATCATGTACATACGCAGACATAATCATTTCCATCTTATTCACAACATGTTTCCAACACTATTTGACTTACCCTGTTGCTAAAACTGTAATGCACCTTCCTTTTCTGTTTTCACTGATTCAGTCTGTCTCGTTATACATGATCTCTTAAGGTTTCTGCCCGCTTTACAGACTCTAATAATTCCTTAGGTTAACCTAACTTCTCATTTACTTACGTCCGAATTTATAAAATTTTCGTAAAACTTCCTGCGGGTCACCCATCCTCAAATTGCTCCCACTCCAAAGATGCTTAACTTTGAGACTCTGATGAAATTCGATGCTCTAATGTTAGTACGATCGCGTCGACCTTGCCACATGACCTTCAGCACATAATCTGGAGTAAGTTGGAGGTTTGACAGATTCGAACGCCTCATAGCACATCTCCCGCCGAATCGAACGGTCTCTTACTTCCATCAATAATTTCCTAATACCCGTAGTCATTCCAAATTCCCGCTAAGTGGCCTTTAGTTTGCAACGATGAGTGTCCAAAATTCTCTTGGAATAATATTTCTATTTCAACCGAGCCATCTCGTTTCTCTCGTAAAATTATATTGCACCATCCGTTCCTTGTGCCTACCGTCTTTGTCGCTTAAGGATCCCATCATTTTCCAGGGTGGAGTCGTATGCACGCAGTATCCCTTTGTGCTTTATGTCTTTTTACCCTTACTATATATCCAACATAGGCTTCTAACTTACCTGGAACACCAAATCCGTCGCTATAATGGTCTTGCCATATCGTCTTGTCATCATACTACACCTTTAGAATCATGACTATGTATTCTCCTTGCGTTTCATATTTGTACTCATTTATTTACCTCTATATCAAGTGCCTCCTTTGATATTTCCTTACCATATTTACCCGGTCTAGGTCCATCCCCCTTTTTTTTTTTTGCAGGAGGAATTTTTCAATACCACTACGTTTCGAAAATATTACTCCTACATAATCCCTTTCTTGCTTTCAAGTCATACTCCGTTCACCCCTACTTTCCTTTACGTTCTTATTATGCCAGTCATTTTCCTATGACTCCCTCTACTTCGTTGCCCGTCTCCCTATAACTGTCTTTCACAGTTCACACGACGTCACTCATGTTCACCTACACCCGTCATCATCTATTACCGCACTGTCATCTCACCCGCTTTTATTTCCATCTCCTCTTTTTTTTTTTTCTGTACTCTCTATTATTTCTGCTATCTCGTAATTTCTATACTGTACTTTCCCCATAGAAGAACTTCCTAAATTCCTCCTTCTTTCTTCTTCTTTTTTTTTTTTTTTGATCACTAGCTCACCTTCATTCTATCCTTTGGTTGCTTTCTCGCTAGGCTTTGTTCATTTTCACAACGTTCCTTATTATCTTCACATAATATTCTGTTCGTAACCAACCTCATAGCGTCACACTTCTCAACTTTTTGCCCTTCCGGTCAATCTTATCTTTAATATCCCACAAACTGTCTTGTCGACATCTATATCCGTCACTATTCTTTCCCTGCACCCTTGTTTTAATCATGTTATTATTTCTCCTAACTATAAGCTCATCACGATTTATCTGTACTTATCATTCAGTTGGTACCTTAATATAATACTCTATCGAAATTTGCCAACCTCCTTTAACTCACCTGTTAATGTCACAAACTCTTTTCCGAATTCTTTTCACCACGTCCATATCGACCTTCTAATTATTATTACCGAAAATTCAGTAGTTAATTCATTCTTCAAGGTCAACCGTATTTGCAACTTAGTCAAATTCTGTCTGTACTATTAACACGGCCTTGCAGGGCATATTACAAATCCCTACCTCATTCTCGTGTTGTTCCTGTAAAAATTTCGGCAGAGTTTCCTCTATATTTCTTACTATCGCAAAACCTGTACGCAGGAAATATCAACAATGCCTCACAGGGCCAACACGTATATATACATATTATGTCATATCACAGCCACACACAGGCTCCCGCATCAACAATAACATGAAAATGGTGAATTTACCTCGTATGTCCATCCGACCGCACCTGTTACACTTTTCTGTTTACTTTTCCTTTCTAAATCTTTTGACTTTACATTTCGATGCTGTATTCGACATATACCTCTCGTGCCGTTGCTTACCTGCGTGCTCTGTAACCTCCAGTATCGTCAATCGCTTTCTTCTCGTTGGCGTCGTCTCTTTCCGCCGAAATCAAATGTTAGTACGAGGAATTTCATTTCCTATGACTTGGCCTCTATCGCACGATCTAAGACGTAAAAAGTAGGTCACCGATTCCTAAATGCCCCGCGTTCTCCTCGTTTATGGCGAGAGCGTGGCCGCTCACACCATAAACAAGACTGCCGGGACACGGTCTGTAGACAATCCGAGGACTAACCGCTCTGATACCACTATTGTCACGACCCAACCCCGTAGACCGCGACTAGCGCCCGGTCTGGGCACCCGTACACACCCATTAACCCGGAATAGTGTACGAGTAGCTTATGCCGTGAACGACCACAAACATTTACGTAAAAGTGGAACGTCGCCCCAAAGTCGTCACAAATGTACGTATATACATACCGTTATCATAATCCAACGTATAATATCACAAATAAGCCGATAGGGCTATCATAGTATAGGGGGACGTCCGGATCGCAAATTACACGTATATGACCGAACAAAGGAATACCCATAACCCCCGCGGATATGTCTACGGACCTGCTAAGAAGCATACGTAATCATATGACGAGACAGGCCCCGCGTACCGTGAACAAACATATACATATGCATAATGTCGAATGCGAATCAAAGTGCGGGCTCGTAACAAGGGGAGCGCTCCAAGTCCGCCGAACAGAATCTAAGTGGGTGGATCCTCCAACTAAACCTCCGTACACGCACGGCCGAAACGCGACCCCCCGAAGAAAAAGGGTGTCGATGTACGAATATGTACTGAGTATGCAAAGCATGAAATATAGTAAACAAGATCATAGTCAAAACCAGAAGTACGGAAAGTAAATGCAATATTCAAAATATCATAATGCTTACTCATAAAAATACAAATCATGCATGGGGCTCTTCAGAACGGTGGTCGCCCGCCCGTCGTTGCGCCACGCCACGATCGACACCGAAGGTTCTGTATCTCTCGTACCCGACATATCCTCATAACACATCATAGCCTACCATAACGCCATAACACAAAGATCACACCTAACGGAACCCGCCCTCCCTCTAGCGGAGGGCTCGGTGAACCGTAACACAAGATCACACCGAAAAAATAACATCGCGCGCACGATACATAACCGGCCGGATCCGGTGAAAGAAGATTAACCGTATGCACGAGCGGAGTCGTGAGTGACAATAATATGCATAAAATCATAATCACAAACTCACGAAATAAGTAGAAATCCATATGCGAAAGTTAAGGTGAAAGTAGTATCAAATCTTTCTCGAAGGTCATTAAGGATAAACGTAGAAAAGTCGCGGGCCCCACGGACGGGTGCCAATCTCATCCGAGCCCGACCACGTGAGTTGGGAGAAGGTTATGTCTTATGAAGTTACCTATTATGTTTCGGGGCGATCCGAGCTCGTATGCAAGAGTTACGAGCGTTTGAAGTTCGGGACCTTTTAGTAGTAAAATTATTTATAGAACCTTTAAAATTCAATCAATTGAAAGACATAAGAACCCAAGTTAGGTTTCATTAGAAGAATGAACTTTAAGAAGCAAATAAGATACATGTATAAGCTCGGATCTCGAGAGTGGAGTCACCCCGAGGCTCGTGTCATAGCCTAATTAACACTAGGACATGCCAAAGAGCAAGTGTTAAGCTTCACATACCTCGTCCGCTCGCAAGCTAAGTCAAGTCTCAACTCTCGGAAGCTCCAAAATCTACATAATACCGAACATATTAACATTAGCCATAAGCCTTTAGGCATTTAATTTCAAGCGTACATTAAATTCTACGTAAATTTCAATGATTTCCCCCGTAAATACACCAACCCGAGATTTCAACTGCCTAATTTCAACAACAACCCAACCAACAACCAAACTACAATATCAATACTCAATTCACAATGCATTCCGACATTACTAATTCTTTCTACACGACTTTAACAAAGATACATAATATTCTAACAACATTCATAATATACTCATTTCGATCACTTACGTTCAAACTAATATCAACGTTTATACGTTCGATTACCAATCCAAACCCATTCAAACCATATACAAGAATACTTTAAGCAATTCATACAATATTTCAAACAACCCAAATATTATTCTCACTACCCGAAACTGCCCTCAACCCGAGAGCATCCACATCCACATTCCTTCCTCCCAAATTCATGCATTACACTAATAATCCACACATTAACAAGGCAATTCTCATAACTACATAAATCACATAAAGTTCACATAAACTTCCAAATCATCTCTTGACTAACATAACATTACTTTGAATTATCAAACTTATATTCTCCTCATAAAATCCATAACGACGATAACGAAAATATTAACGACGATTCGCTCATTCACCACCATACTAAAGGGGAACCATTCGGCCAACATCAAACACCCACACAAGGATGATCTTCGTTCTTTTCTTCACACTAATACATTCAATACATGCTAATTAGAATTAATACATAGCTTTTGGCACAACCCATACTTGCACGCCAAACGCCAACTTCTCGGCTAACTTCAACTTCACGCAACTCTTTCATGAATTTCACCCATTCTAGCATACTACAACACATATAAACCATCTATAACACATGAAAAGAAGATTAGGACTCACCTTCTTCCTTCTCTTTCTTCATTCGGCTAAGGCAAGGTGTGGCTAGAATAAGAGCTTTACTTGATTCAACAACTACTTCATGTTGTTTAGCACCTTCCAAAGAGTGAAAAACATGGAAGAAAATAATTTTTCTTCATCAAAATCTCATGGCCAATTTTTGGCCATGCTTGGCCGTATCTCTTCTCCTCTCTTTCTCAAAGTTTCTTGATTTTTCTTTCAAGTGAAAGGATGAAGAATAAGATGACCAAGTCATCTTTTATCTTACATATTATGGCCATCCATGTGGCCATGGCCCACCCCAAGGTGGCCGGCCACATGGCCCCTTATAACTATATTTTTTTTTGTTCTTTTTTCATGCATAAAAGCTTTCCAAAAATAAAATTCAACCCCAAATGTTTCCTTAATGCTTCCATGCCAATAAAATCATACACAACTCATGCCTATAAAATAACTAAAAGTCTCTACTTCGTCTCCCGGAATAATCTTGTCCTTAACTTATCGTAATTATCTCGGATGTCACAATGTACAAAAATACGAGATATAACAACCGTCATGAATACGACTATGTTATATGCATGATGCTTATATGAGCACGACTATGCTTCACGTATGATATCTATGTGAGTATGATTGTGTTACACGTATGATTATACCATATGCATCACATTCATGTGAGTACGAATGAGATAAGTATATGATATCTTTACGAGTATGATTAAGCTATACATATGACAGTTGATTAGAGTTCGAATATACTACTAACACGTAAGTGCCGAGTAAGGGCTATGTATATACGCAAAGCACGTGATGCGGGCACGAGCATGACGAGATAATAGATATGAAAGGTAAGTAAGTAAAGGATATGGATGTATGTATACGAGTACGAAATAGAACATGGAACGCCCCTACGGAAAGGTAAGTACTATGAAGAGAATGTTATCGTCTCCCGCTTTATGTTATTTCATATATTATCCGTTATGTTTTTTCTCTTTACTCTATCGCTCATGCTTTACATACTCGCACAATATTCGTACCGACGTCCTTCTTTTGGGACGCCGTGTTCATGCCCACAGTAGACGAGGAGACGGTGCGGATCCTCGGTAGCTAGTAGCGAGTTGCGGAAGCCCTCCTTTTATTCCGGAGGTGCTATTTTGAGACATGATTTTGTGTACATGTATTTTGGGCACGGCGGGGTCCTGTCCCGTTCATATGTTCAGTGTTCTAGTAGAGGCTCGTAGATACGTATGTGTGGGTAGTATGGTCCCATAGTCATCGTGTAAATGAAAGCCTATGTATATTATTATTATTATTATTTGGATAGCCCGAAGGGCCTACGTTATATAAGTAAATGTGTTCTATATGGAAGTCGTTTCCTATGATTATAAACGATAAGAGAAATGCACAAAGACAGGTTAAGCAATAGAATGAGGGGTGCTCGGTGGTCAGCCTCGGGTACCCGTCGCGGCCCGTAGGTCGGGTCGTGACAATTATGGTCGAAGTGGTGGGGCTAGTGGCTGAGGTAATGGCGGTGGAGGCCTCCGTCTAGTAGATGAGTCTAACGAGCATGCTACTGTTCTCACTCCATCCGAACAGCATCTGCCGACTTCAGAGCGCCCGTCAACTTCTTACCGACCGTTGACACCTCTATTTTCATCGGCGGAGCTATTTTCAGAGCTCCTTGAGTGGCCATCATTAAAGGCATATCACGCGCAGCCGCCAGTTCATCATCCACAGGGTGAGCGGCCAGTTCGTGATCTACAGGGTGGCAGGGAGCTAGAGTACGACTACACATTCCTGGACTTCGACAGCTGGAGCCAAGATGTAAGTGTTTAAAATAATTATTTTAACAAATTAAAATAGCTATACTAATTATTATATAATTTTCCGTTCCTTAGGATCCAGCTCCAGGGCCTGCTCAGGAGCCCGCTGAGGAGCCAGCTTAGGAGCCCTCTCATTATCCATCTCAGGAGCCCGTCGACACACATATGTGATTTTTTACAAAAAGATAATGTATTAATTAAATCTAGATTATAATTAGGTCATCCTTTTTAATTGTTTATATGTTATTTCAGGTTCATTCTTCTATGCCTGTGGACCCGTCTCCTGCTGAGACCGCTAAGGAGCCAGCTCAGGAGCCCTCTCATCATCCATCTCAGGAGCCCGTCGACACACAGGTTTGATTTTTTACAAAAAGATAATGTATTAATTAAATCTAAATTATAATTAGGTTCATCCTTTTAATTATTTATATGTTATTTCAGGTTTATTCTTCTACGCCTGTGGACCCGTCTCTTGCTGAGATTGACTCATCTCCTGATGCTGACCATACAAAACCCATTCGTGCCCCATAAGAAGCATATTATTGTCAAGGGCGCAAGGAAGGGAAGGAAGGATGATCATGACATAGAACATCCTATTATTAAGAGGAAGAAGGGGGATGGAGATGATAGTGAGGGTGGTGGGGATCGCCTTAGGCCTAGGGTTACTCTAAAGGCTCCCACATGTGGGAGCTAAGGAAGAAGGGGGATGGAGATTGTGTATATGTAAATAAATTGTACATTTTATGTTAATATTATATTTTTACTAGTATTATTTTCTTAATGATAATTAGTTATCTTAGTCTTTATTATCGTTTTATTAATAACTCGGGCGACGTCCTAAATTAATTATGAAAAAAATCTCGACATATTCGAAATAAAGTAATGCCTTGACTAAATAATAAAATACTTAAATCAAAACCTTATAAAATAAAACACTTAAACCTAAAGATAACAAGTTTCCAAACAAACAAAACTTACTTCGGGGCACTTTACAACCCCTAAAACGACGATCCAAACGTTTAGGTATACTTGATGTATTGAGCCTACATTATTGTTCGCAAAAAAAGATATCAGGTTCTATAAAAAAATATTGATATTCCGGTGTTTTGAAACATAACTAATCTTTGGTCAAAGTATGAAAAAAAAACGTGAAATTTCAAAACTTTGAAATTACACAAAGTGTTGTGAAAATGAAAATAACCCCTATTACGCACAAAATTAGTGCGCAATAAGACTTAACTGTAGTCGTTACGGTTAAGTCCTATTGCGCACTAATTTAGTTTGCAAAAGGTACTTTTGTCACTTTATTTTTTTGCCGTTATTTATGTACAGAAACCCACTTTTTGAGTCATTTAAGTTGCGGACTCCCACTAATGTGACACTCAACATACCCTGCATGCCCAAGACCGGTAAACAACGAATTGGACTAAGTCTGGTTATGATATCATAATAAAAAATAAATCTTGAGCCTAACTGAACTAAAAAAAACTAGCTCAAGATGCCCAAAACAATGCCACGAGAACAAGTAGTAAAATTTTCTAAAAACTATTCAAACAAACACCATAAAGTATCTACTTTATGCTAAAAGCAAACCTGCAATATCACCTGGTGTTCACCGCGGGACAGTTTAGTATTAATGCTGCAATAATCAACAGGCCAATTTGCTAATCTATTTCTTTAATCTTTGATCTTATGATCAACAAACATAATCAGATAAGTAATTAAGTAAGAAGGGGATCATCATGCAGAATATTGAAGGAATTTGCACCTGGTCAACTGATACATGATTGAAGATATAACGAAAAGTCGAATAGGAAAGGTATTGCACAACAAATTGTTGGCGTGACTTAATTTTTAGGTCGGTTAGAGTGCACTGAATCTCAGTAGATCTGCTGTAATTTGCTTCTCAAATTTTACCATCTCCCATCATAGCCTCTATGTCAGAGTTCAAACTTTGTTGTGCTTTTAGGCATTTGCTTGAAGACTAGTTTGATTATTTCCTTACCCTATAATTATGACACTGCTTTTGGGGTGCTCTCGTTATATTCTCATTCTCAATAATGAGTCCATAGCTCATTCGATGACATATATTGTACAGCCCTACCTTATTTTCTTTTATTTTTTTCTTCATCCTTTTCTTCTTCTTCTTTTTGTCAAAAAAAAAAAAAAAAAAAAAAAAATAGGGGAGAGGGATGGACAAGTGAATTGGGGGAAGATGAGAGGAAAGTCCTTTGTAGAGCTGGAAATATGCAGTTACAATCTCCGGAATTTTTCATATTCACTAACGTAACAGGTTAATTTCATGAATGATTACTCAATAACAGGTTAATTTCATGAATGATTACTCAATCTTTACTTTATTGAACTAAAGTTACTAATCTATATTCTATATATTGAATCACGAAAGCCACTAAAAAAAATTGTTGACAAAAAGTCATTCCATTTTGCTTAAGCATCACATAAAATTATTAAGGGGAAATAAAAAGGTCATTTTCTATAATACTTAGGCAGAGTTAACTGAGTTGTTGTTACAAAAGATTATTTAGTGCCTTTTTGTGATACTTTAACAAAGTTGAATGGCCTTTTGGAAACAAAAATAAGTTAATGACTTTGGTGCAATAAAGTAAAAAAAACTTTTAACACGATAAACTAAAAATTGTGATTATTCGTGAAATCATCTCTAATCATAAGTTAAAGAGATTCATCTCATTCAATAAATATCTACTTATATCTCAAGGAAATAGTGTGATGCATGTAAGTTTTCGAGTAAACTTTTTCCTACAAGCGACAAGGGTGACCTCCCAAAGAATTATCGATCATACCAAAGTCACCATGTGAATTTTGTTAGGCATAAATAGTTATTGCACTAACATTTTTGGCTTGTTCAGCGAGCAAGCTGGTCCTGCCTCTGCCCGAATTTCAATTTTCAGCCATGGAAAACCCGGGCCTCTTATCAAGTAACATTTGGATTATTCCGCATAGAGTAAACAGAAATCTCGTGGACTGAACAAAAGAAATACAATGATGATCATTTCATTCATACGATGATGCTCAGTTTCAGATCCATATTTTATCCCTGTCGGTGCATATGGTCACGTGTTGCATATAGTAAATGATAGCAACGGCTGGTCAACTCCAACTTAGCGCAAGCGAAACTTTTTTTTATTTTGCTTCTCACATAATTGAGATTAATAGTGTGAAATTTTTTTCCCCACAATTTAGTGAATTCAAATTTTGTGGACCTAAAAATCTAAGATCTCGATCTACTAATTTGTGACCAAAAAAAAAAAAAAAAAAAACTTCACAGAAGGAATTAGTTGTGTTAAATATGAATAGTTTAGGAGATTTTAAGGTATTAACTCTTTCTTATTTGAATGTCTTAAGTTGCGAAAAGGGTTTGCGGATCAGATTTATTTTTAAGTAACCAATCATAAGTACCGTAATTTAACTTGATAAAAATTAACTTAATTAGTGATATTCATAGAAACATCACCTGCGGTATAGCCGTAGAGGTACATTAATTTTGTGTCACATGTACTTTCTATAAATACTTATCTCCATCCAGCGTTTACACCGAATCAAGCATTTTAATTCAATTAGAAGTTCAAATCAAAGTGAGATCACTAATCACTTAATCATGAATTCATGATTAGGTGATAAAAATATGGATGAAAAACACATCACATTCACTAGTTTGGTGTAAATACTAGATCGACATATACAAATTAGCTTTTAGCATACCTTTTTGAGGACGTATTTTAAAAATCAAACGACTATAATATTCCATCTGAGATGTAGGGAGTTGGACCATATTTTTATTAGTAGGAAACACATTGTGACACCTTAGAAAGTTACAAACATCTAGGAAATAACATTCGCTAAGCTGATGCAGGCAAAAATGGTGGCCGTTATTCGTTGCACAGATCGATCAGCCAGATATTTGAATAGACTTAATATAGCGCTTTTTACCTTCTTCCTTCGGAACAACAACAGTCAAAACACCATGTTCCATCGAAGCCTTAATTTGATCCATCTTCACATTCTCTGGCAGCCTAAATCGTCTCATAAACTTGCCACTGCTCCGTTCCACACGGTGCCACATATCGTTATGCTCCTCTAATTCTCTGCTCCTTTCGCCGCATATATGAAGCTCGCGGTCATCTTCAACTTCCACCTTCACTTCCTCTTTCTTCAGCCCTGGAACATCCGCTTTGAAAATGTGAGCTTCTATCTGGAGTTTCTCTCCAAGCAATGCTAGTGTTGACGAAAGAGGAAGAAGAAGATGATGCATTGGTGAGAGGCCATAGCGATTGAAGTCCTTGAATGGATCCCATACGTCTAAAGAGAAAGGGTCGAAAATGCTTCCCCTTCTTTAATCACCGTAATAATGTGGAACCATTGACATTTTTGAGCTTGTTTAGCGTGTAAGTTAAAACTAGGAATATTTTATGTATTGATCACTTTCAATTGAAGATTATGGAATATTAATTGGTATTTATAGAAGAGGAATAATGTGGATGGTAGCTTCTAGAGGTTGTTAATGAGAAATTTAAGACGAATCACAACCTTGCAAAAAGTTTGGTCCGCCTTTCACATTATTCTGGCTAGAACATATTCTCCTCTAATGGTGCGTGATATATATTAGATTCAATTTCTTTTTGGTTTTTTTTGGAAGCTTTGTTTCTCTCAAGCTCTTCCGAATTTATTGTCAATTTTTTTTGTATTTTTTTTTTTTAATTATGCATGTTTTTTTTTTTTTTTTTTTTTTTAATTATGCATGCACTATTAAGAATTTCAAGTGCTACGTTGATTTGAATTTTTTCAATAATTGATGTAGCAACTACAGCAACATCCCCTATAGTAGAAGCCGCAAGTGGAAGTTAGTACAACTAAAGCATTTACCATATTAAAAGGTGCATATCTGTTTGTCTTTTAGTTCCCAAAGGCAGATCCTTTATTCATAATTGATATGTTTGGCTTTTGGTCTCCAAATTGGTACATGCATGTATGTTCATCTTTTGGTCCATATTCCTGCTAAGGGCCATTATAAGTTTGATCCTAATTGATATTTAGATTATGCATTGGCAATTTAAAGATGCACAAACTTCACTCAAACCTAAAATTTATTGATTAGCCACTTTGTCTTTTTAATGTATGCATATAACTTAACCTGTCTTTAATTTATTTTCTTTTAAATCTAAGGGTCAACTTTTGATGACTCGTTGCTACTAATATATTGCAATACTAGGGTAATTTTGTTGCAATTGCCATAATTTTGGCACAAGCACTACAAGAAAGAAGACATTTGGCAATAAAAATAAAATATTTTTTGTTACCATAAATGAATTATTATTACAAAAAGTACTTTTGACAATAATATTTTTTTTGTTATTGCATAAACTTTTCCGGCTTTTACTTTATTTAAACGACGTGCAACAACTTTTTTTTTTATTATCAAAAATATTTTTTTACAATAATTGTCAATACTATATAACAACAAAATTAAATTTTTGATAACAAAAAAAAACTTTTGCCAACTATATTATTTTATTGCCAAAAAAGCTATTGCAATTTCTAGAAGTATCACCCCACACAGCGCGAGCACACATTCGTTATAATCTTTGAATATTATCTATTGGCCTAGAGTTTTATGTTATTTCAAGCGCAATCCATAG
>NW_026714508.1:0-34862 GCF_029784015.1 Lycium ferocissimum | reverse complement strand
CATGATTCCTTTACATTTACTTGTTTTGATATGTGCCCATACCGTTTGCTCTATGTGCTACTTGTTGGTTTTGACTTCTTCATGCGTTATCTAATCATTGTCGGCCTATGATGCCTACCGGCAAGTTGTTGTACCGATACTACTCTTGCTGCACTTTTGTCGGGAAAGTGCAGTACGCCCATCTGTGCTTCTAAACCCCGTACGATACGCGAGGGTGACATCTTTAGTTATTCAGGGTGAGCTACCCGTCATCCGTGGCCCTCGAAGAACCCCTCTATCTATTTCTCGTTTTGTATTCGATTGACACATGTAGCCTTCGGGTATTTTCAGACTTCGACTCGTGGCCTATGTTAGCGCTCTTTGTACCCTTTGACCAGATTTTTGGGATTGTCGTGACATTTCTTGTTATAATAAGTATTTAAAACTTGATAACTTATTCTTAAATAAATTTTCCGCTTATTTAACTTGTTATTAGTAACGTGGTTCGCCTACTCGAAGCGGGATAGCGTGGGTGCCATCATGACTCGCGAATTGGGTCGTGACAACTATTTTGCTTATATTTTAGATTTATGACAATGATTTTATGCATATGACTCCTCACGACTCCGCTCGTGCATTTTGTTATATCTTTTCACGAGTCCCGGCCGGTCTTTGCTGTTCCGGCCTGTTATGCCATGATTATGGTTTGCCGAGTCCTCGCTCGAGGGCCGGTTCGCTATATTCGTGTTACGCCGTGTATGGCGATATGTGCATGTGTTTGATATGTGTGACGGACACGGAGATTTGAAACTTTCTCGGTGTTGCCGTGTTATGGCGCCATCGATAGGCGGGCGACCATATTTCCTGTGCCCTATGCATGATTTATATTTTGAAGTAACATTTTTATATTTTGGAAATGCATTTACTTTCTGTACCTCTATTTCGATTACGACTCAGATTTGTATACTACATTTTCTCGCTTTGAATACTACACATATTTCGCATCGACCCCTTTTCTTGGGGCCGCGTTTCATGCCCGCAGCAGTACAGACGCACGCTGTGATCCACCTGTTTAGACACCCTCTTCGTCGTTTGGAGTGCTCCCCTTATTCCGAGCCACCTTTTTGGTATATAATCGTTCGTTAGATTTGTATATATTTGTTCTGTGGCACGGCGGGGCCGTCCCGTCATGATTCTCGTTGTCCGTTTAGAGGTCCGTGGACACGTATGTGGGCGCCCATTCGTACGGGGCTTGTGTTTGTATATGTTATGTTCTGGGCGATCCCCTTTCGCCGTGGCAGCCCCTGCGGCTTGGGGCATTTGTATATATTTTCGGCTATGCGCATTTGATAGCCCCTCGGGGCGGCTTTGATATATATGCAGTTGTGTTTGAGATGTGTTTTGCATAAATCGTTTGATTTTATGTCATATAAGCCATCCGTTTGCATACTCGATTTGTGATTGTGCTTGGGTGCCCACCCGGGCACAGTCACGGCCTACGGGTTGGGTCGTGATATACCACTTGGAGAAGGAGAAGAGAAGGAGACAAAGTGGCCGACGTACTAGGAGACTCGCTATGGTGGGCACATAGGTATAGGTGGCAGAAGTAGGATAGGTAAACGATGCAACCGAGGTGGTGCCTGGCCGAAAGAACCACTTACTCGCATCTGGTCCGTATAAGAGCCGTGCATAAAAAAAGGAGGCGGAGTAGATCGTATATGTGGAGCGGATTGAATGGATCGACTACTAGTAGCTGTAGGATCTATAGGTCTTTTTTATCTTTTCTCTTACTAGTACCTCAAATTCTTACCTCTACCCTCTACCTTGATCACTACCACCGATGACATCTCCTCGCATACATAAAATTAATAACTCAATAATGATATATTGATCGTAGGTAAAAATTTAACAAGTATAGAATTGTGTTATTATCAAGTATAGAATAAACTAACATGCAACTAGTTATCCTCCCACTCATCCTCGCTTGTTTCATTTTCATTAGATGATTCTTCCTCATCGCTTGTTTCAGGTCCATCGGTCTATTCTTCCTCAACATTTTCTATGATATTTACATCATCTTCATCAACTTCTTCTAATATGTGTTGAGGATGTTCCAAACTATTTTATAACTCTATGTCAACCGTTTGATGAACAATCGGTACATCATTTTGATACGCCACATCTAATGCATTATCGACCTCAATCCTCCCCATTGTAGCTTAGTCTTTATAACCACCCACCAATTAGCCTTATCCCTACGCAAAGGATATGGAGCATAATATACTTGCTTAGCAATTTGTGTAATTATAAAGGGATCATAGCGATTGTATTGTCTTGTGTGTTTGATTTCAATTACGTTATGTTGACGATTCACCCTTGTACCTCTTTGGCTTGGATCAAACCACTTGCACCGTGCTATATCCTGTACTTTTGTACATAAGGATACTTTAAAGCTAATGTGCCAAGTTAAGGCTGCTATGCGGATAAAGCATGTTGGGATACGAGGTAGACTTTAACCTCCGATTTTGTTTTAATGCAATAAGTTGCTTATAAATTTTATTTGGTATAGAAATATTATTGGAGATTAGGAATTAATTAACCATGATTAGATTATTAAGTGGGATTAAAGTTTAATTATTCACTAATTAAGCCATAAAAGTACGTGGCCCTTACTTCGTGACATAGCCAAGTGTAATTGGCTCAAACTTCGGTGGGACATGTCCAGCCCATGGACATCCTATATATAGAAAGTTGATGATTCATTCATCAACCATCCACTTTATTTTCTTCACCTACAAACGAGAAACCTTAAGAGATAAAGAGAGACTTCGCCATGGCTGGCCGAGATTGGAGCTCTTGAGTATTGATCAAAATAATTTTATCCAAGCATTTCAACTTTAGAAGGTGTATAACAACGTGGGATTGATCCTAGGGCAACAAGAACAAGTATTGATTCAAGGCACAAATTCTAGCCAAGTGCTGAGAAGTCAAGTGTTAAAGGTAAGGTTTAATCTTCTTTTTGCATGTATTATGGATGGTTTGTGTGTGTTGTAGTGTGTAAAAATGAATGAAATCCATGGAACTTTGTGTGTTGGTGTTGAAGCCGTGTAGGGGCTACTTGTGTAGGAAATGGTAAATTGATTTTGCTTGGTATTTTGTTGTTGTCATATGGATTTTATGATGAAAATGAAAGTATTTGATGGTTCAAATTGAGTTGAAATCGTTGGTGGGTGTTGTAGAAGTTGTCGTTAATATAGTTTCTTGTGTTTATATGGATAATATTGTAACGTGTGGATTGTTGGTATAGTTCATGAATTTGGAAGGAAAGAATGTGTTGTTGTTATTCTTGTTGAACTTGGAAGATTATATGTTGTATTGTGTGTTGGTTGGAGTGTTGTACGGTTATGCTGTCCGGAGTGTCCTCGATTCATGTTGAATAGTCTTCAAAGTTGATACTTGAATGCATGGTTAGTGATGTTGGCTTGGTGTGTGTAGTTGGTTTGAATGTAAGCGAAACGTCGTCTAATTATCTAAAAAGGAGTCACTAACGTTAGAATACGTTTTGAATTCCCCGTAGCTTAACCGTAGTTCTTGATGTCTTAATATAGGTTGAGACGCCTATCAAGCAGCGTATACGTGTTGTGTTGCGATGTAAACGCTAAAGGTATGTAAAGCCTATTCTTTCTTTCTTTTGGCATGTCCTAGATAAAGGGTGATGATACGATATGAGCCTTGAGGTAATTCTATTCATAAGTTTCGAGCATGTTTTATGATTCTTATTCACTTCTGATATTAGAATTCTTAGAATAGTCGAGCTACTTGCCCTCGAGTCTTCTATATGATTGGATAGTAAACGATGCATAAAAGATCCTATTCCCCGAAAGATTCTATAATGACATGATGATACGATGATACGGGGATGGCGTCGTGATGGCATATGATGATTCTATACCGAGTCCCTCACTAGAGGGCCGGACACGTTATATATATGCATATGTACAGGATGATTATCTAATTATGTCACTAAGTCCCATAATGAGTTGGGTATGATATTGACACGCATGATTTATGTTTCAAAGGCAAGCCTTGTGGTTTTATGCTTTACATGCTCGGTAGTATTCCACCGACCCCTTTCTTCGGGGGTTGCGTTTACGTACCCCCGCGTAGGCGTACGCTCGTTTTGGTGATCCGCCAGCTTTGGATATCTATTCTCGCTTTCTTGGAGTGCTCCCTTTGTCCCGAGCCTATATTTTTAGCAGATCCTCTTGTTGTATATATGTGTTTATCCGGGGGTACGGCGGGGCCCCCGTCCCGTCATATGATACCGTTGTTACTCTTAGAGGTCCGTAGACATATGTGTGCGGTTGTATATAGTTACTTGTTGGGCCTCTGTTCGTATGACTTATGTTTTGGGATGTCAGATCTAATGGCAGCCTTGTCGGCTTACGTATGTATATAGTTGGGGCGTTCCCACATGTTATGATAGCCTTGCCGGCTTATGTGTGATGTTATCTATCGGGAGTTGTAACTCCTCAGGAGACAGGTTGTTATGATATGTATAGATATGCGACAGTTCTGAGACGACGACTTGCCTTTATATATATAAATTCTTTATTATGCTAGTTGTGGGCTGATTATAGTTAATCGGCGTATATGAAGGTGTCCGGCTCGGCACTAGTCATGGCTACGAAGTGGGTCGGACACCCGAAATAATGTTATCTTTTTCTTAGGGTAACTTGGATACTTAAGTTGTATGATCTCCTCAAGACACCGTAATAATCAACGGAGTTACACCGCTACCATCGGCATCGCCTTTAATGCACACTCCACTATTATTCGTCTTCTTATACGAGAAACTTCTTCGGTTTGAAACTTGTAGCCATTAATAATGTACTTTTTCATTGTCCTAACTTCATTGCCTGTCCAAGAGCTATATCTTTCACAAATTGGGAATGTTCTCCTCTATGATAAACCTATATAATAAGGAGGAAAATTAAAATTCAATAAATTCTATGTAGCCTACATTTAATTGAAATTATGCAATGAATTTCCACACTTACAAAATCGTACAAACCCAATGGAAAAACTTAGAATATATAGCTTCATCGCCCTCAAGTTCTACGAAGTAACCGCCGACATATGCAAGATTTTCATTAGTTTCACCCTTTATCGATTTACCCATTTAATTCAGTAACATAATTCGACACTCACCGAATATATACTTGAATTTCGTGGCAATTGAGCAAAACATGTGTCACAGCTGATTGCCTCTCCATACTACTCAGGGTTCATTTTGGAGCGTTTTAGAACCTCGTCCTGGTTGATTAAAGATGGACATTGGTGGGTAGTTAGGATCAACCCCACCCTCATCGTTACAGTTGGGCCTATTTCTCATACACGACACTTGCTCTCCAAAATAATATGAACAAAAATGCGCTGTTTCCTTTGCAAGATATGCTTCGCAAATAGATCCTTCAATCTTAGATCTCTGCTTAGCCAATTTTTTGCATTTGCCAATGGTCCTGGACACATGTTTAATATCAATAGGAACAGTAATTAGTTAACAAAATACTGTTAAAGAAAGAGGTAGTAAGTTTGGTTACTTACCTCTCGAAAGGATACACCCACCTAGTTTGAACCGAGCCTTCAAGGCGCGCCTCTTGTACAAGATGAATGGGAAGATGTTCCATCACATCAAAAAATCCACATGGAAAGATCTTCTCAAGCTTAGTTGTAATAGTGGTATATTCTCGTTCTTTCAAGGTTTTTTACCGTCAAAGTGTTAGAACATAAATCCTTAAAGAACAAACTTAACTCTGTGATTGGTTTCCATATTCTTTCCGGTAGGTGGCTAAATGCAATAGGAATCAAAGTTTCCATGAAAACGTGGCAATCATGACTTATCATACCAATCAATTTTTCGTCATTCATATCGGCACGCTTGTCAAAATTAGACACATCCTTCCGGATCCGCAAATTCTTAACCCATTGACAATCTGCCAGTTTCTCCCTCCAAAGTGAATGAAAAACTAGCCTTGGGCTTGAACACTTTATTATTCGCTAACTCTTGCAAGTTCAATTCAAGGCCTACAATATTCCTTTAGGTCCAACCTAGCTTTTGGGTTATCTTTTTGTTTGCCTTTAACATCCATAATGATTGCTGAACAAATTATCAAAATAATTTTTTTTCAATATGCATCACATCAAGATTATGCCATAGAAGATTATCCTTCTAATACGGTAACTCCCAGAATATGCTCTGTTTAGTCCAATTATGTTCAACACCATAACTAAGTAGTCTATAAGGGGCTGTGACCTCAGGCAAGAGACAAACCCTCCCCCAATTTCTTCTCGATAATGTTCAAGGTGGGGGATCATTTTCGAGCTTTATTTTTTCTAAATGCTTGTTTCATTTTCCCGAATTGGCGATCCATAGGCGAGAATTGACGATGACAATCAAACCATGAATTTTTGTGGTCATGTTTTTCAAAGTGAAAGCTTTACTAGTTTTCATCAATAAAAGATAAGCAAGCTTTCCAAGTCGTCCAACCAACGACATCCCATACGGAATATCATTAATAGTCCATATCAAAGAAGTAGGCATATTGAAATTTCTCTTAGTTGATATATCATATGTCACTACACCTTCACACCACAATTGTTTTAACTCATCAATCAAAGGTTGTGATAGACATCAATCAAAACTTTTGGATTACGAGGACCGGGATAACACAATTTAGGAATATATAGGGACTTGTCATACACATCTCAAAGGTAGATTATATGGAGTAAGAAATACAGGCCAACAAGAATAGGGTAGACCCGAAGCAAGTATGGTGTGAAAACCATCCCGCACGTAAAACCCGAACGAATGTTTCTTGGTTTACTAGCAAAATCAGGATAAGTTCTATCAAAATGTTTCCACACTTCTCCATCCGATGGATGACACATAACACCAGGTGGCCTTCTATTTTCGCTGTGCCATCGCATGTGAGGAGCAGAGAACTGCGATGCAAACAACCTCTTTAACCTAGGTATAATAGGGTAAATAATGCATCGCCTTAATTGGAACCATCTTCCCACTAAGTGTCCGCTATAACGCGCATGTCCACATATTTTACATTCATTTATATCAACATCTTGCTTATAGAACAACATACAACCGTTTGGACAACAATGAATTCTATCATACGACAATCCTAATTTGGAAACCAATCTCTTTGCCTATAGTAACTCTTAGGTATGTCAAATTCCGGACTAACTAGTTCTCCTACAAGCTTAATCATCGAGTCCATAGCGAACTTCGTGAACAATGCGATTTGATATTAATCATTCTAACTGCAACAGACAACTTAGAATGCTGACGCCCTACCCCAAAGTGGACGACTAGCCTCCTTCTAATTCTTGATAGAAGCGCATTGCTTCTTCATTAGGAGGTTCCTCAAAATTTTGCTCAGGTTCAAACCCAGACTGTACGCCAAAAGCATCATTAACCATATCATTAACTCTATCATATTGGACATGACTATATTCCTGCGACACACTACTTTCACCGACAACCATATTGTAAAATATACCATTGACCCCATCAGCCTCTCCATGATCAGTCCAAACATAATATTTCTGCTTAAACCCACGACTATATAAATGAACCCTAATCGCTTTCGGTTTCAAATACTTCATACACCGGCAATGAGAACAAGGACACCTAATTACCCCTTCATTTTGAAAAGGGTGAAGTGTCATTGCATGTGTGATAAACCCATCAACACCTTCAACAAATTCATCATGTACACCCACACGATTACTATTATTCATATTATACATCCACATACGATCCATCTACAAAAATATACCCACAAATTATTGAGGTTATAGAAATATATTATAACTTAAGAATTCTAACTTAAAATATAACTTAAGAAAACACAATTTCAACCACTTCTAACTTTGAATTCTCAATAACAATTCTAACTTTAATAATTTATAAATTCTAACTTTAATATAATTTTGAAAAGCACAATCCCAACCAATTTTAACTTTGAATTCCCAATAACAATTCTAACTTTAATAACTTATGGATTCTAACTTTAATTTTAAAAATTGAAAAGTAAATCTAGTCAAATAAAGTCTACATTTTAGTTTTGAGGTTATAGAAATATTATAACTTAATAATTCTAACATAACTTAATAATTCTAACTTTGAAAAACACAATTCCAACCAATTTTAAAAATTGAAAGTAAATCTAGAGAAATAAAATCTACATTTTAGTATTGAGGTTATAGAAATACTATAACTTAACAATTCTATCTTTGAAAAGTACAATCTCAACCAATTCTAATTTGGAATGATCAATAACAATTCTAATAACTTATGGAATTCTAACAAAAAGCACAATCCAAAAAAAAAAAAAAAAACTAGTCAAATAATTAAAGTATACATTTTTGCACATATTCAACATCAATAATATTACAAAGAATGATAACTAAACTAACACAAATACATTGACAAAGAACATGAAATATAGCACAATCTCAAGCCAAAAAAAAAAAAAATGACAACTAAACTAGTCAAATAAAGTTTACATTTTTTTTCACAAATTCAACATTAATAACATTGCAAATGATGTTTAACAAAGCTAAATAGATTAGCATTAGGCCTAAAATCTACAAATAAAACTAAAATTGAAAGAATTTTAAAAGCCCTAATTTAAGAGAAACTAACCTCAATTAATTAACTTCAAAACGGGTCCGGGGTCGCCTGCAGGAGACCCGATCGCGCAGCGGTGGCACGGGCGGCGGGGAAATGGGCGGCAGGTGGTCGAGGGGAGGGGGGCGGCGGGTAGCTAGGGTTTGAGGGGAATGGGAGTTTAATTGGGAAGAGGAGAAGAAATGGGGTATGAAAACCCGTTTGGAATGTTTTTAAAGTAAAATCGACGGCCAAAACCGACCCTGTCCGTCGATTTTTCCCGCACTTTTGACCAGATTTGACCCAAAAATTAAAAAAAAAAAAAAAAAAAAGGAAACCGACCCTGTCCGTCGGTTTCCTAAAAAAAATTGTTTATTATTTTTTTAAAAAAACAAATTGAATTGCATATTATTTAAAATATTTTAAAAAATAAAACGACGTCGTCCGTCGGTTTTTTATATTAATTATTATTATTTTTTTAATAAAATCGATGTGGGACGTCGATTTGTTTTTGCGGATATATATTTTTTCAAAATTCTGCCAAAAAAAATCGACGTCGTCCGTCGGTTTTCTAATTAAAATAATTAAAAAAATTAGAAATGTAAAAAATCGACGCAGGGAGTCAGTTTTCCGTTGGTTTTTTAAACCAACGCAGTGCGTCGATTTTTTGTCCGTCGATTTTTGGCAGTTTTTTAGTAGTGAGAGGAGACTCAAATGATGATGAGTCTAAAATGGCCTATCTCACGCGGAGATTTCACAAAATAATCAAGAGAAGTCAGGGATTTCCCATAACAGGAAGCTCCAGTAAACACTTCAAGGGAAATGACTACTGCTATCATATATGTGGGAAACCTGGTCATTTTATGAAAGACTATCCTCAGAACAAGCAAGACAATTATGACAGGACTGCAAAGAGGAACCAGGTTCCTGACAGGAGTTTCAGAAGGAAAGAGGCCGCTGATGAAATTGTGAAGCAAGCACTTGCAGCCTGGGGAGACTTCTCAAGTGAGTCTAAGGATGAAAATAACAAAGGGAAATTGTCCATGATGGAAATTGATGATGGAGCAACTGAGCATAAGTCAGGCCTTGTATTCACGGCTGAATTTGACACGATTGATGGTGATGATGAGGAGAACAAAGAAGTAAATTTCTTCAATATAAAGAAAAACCTGAGAGTCTGCTCTTAAAGGAAACTCATATCACTGTCAGGCATGCTGAATGATGCGTATCACGCCCTGGTCGTAGAGACATAGGAGTTAAATATTACTCTTGATGAAATAGAACTAGATAGGGAGTACTTATGTGTGCTAGCTAAAGATATGAAGAATCAAGTTTATGAACAAACCAACGAAATATCTTGTTGGAAAGTCAAGTGAGAAAAGATGAGGAAATCTCCTTCAAAAGAAGAGAAGCAGCAAGCAAGACTTTCTTGGACATTGTAGAGACGCTAAAGAAAGCAAAGCTGAGCCTCACCGCTGAAACTAAAAAGAATGAACAGCTCAAGAAGGAATTAGAAAGGGCTAAGTTTGATCTTGACAAAACTCTCAAATGGATCTAGTTGTCTGATGAATTTTCTTCCAAAAATGAGAGTAACGAAACAGCAAAAAAGGACTTCGCTTTATGGAGGAGAAGGCGCTCTACAATCTTCACAGAAATCATGCTTTTAAAATGAAAAACTGGGCATGCACACATAGTGGACAAGCTAATCACTACCAGGAAACCCGTGAAACAAGGACCGAATCACTCAAATAGAAAGAAATTTTGTCAGGAAAGGAACGGGAGAGAAAGAAACAGGTACTCAAGAAAAAAGATCTCAAAGGAAGAAAAGGAACATGCTGCCGAGTGGTCTAGAAAGACCTTGATCCATCCTTTCTACAACTACAAAGGACCCAAGCTAGTTTGGGTTCCCAAATCTAACTACTGACATTGCCTAAAGGGTGGGAGAGAGAAGGAGCAGTCAACATAAATTGATAAATCGTGACAGCTCCAAGATGTAAGGCTGAGGTCAAAAGTTCTCCTTTTCAAAGCCCTTCTAGCAAGATGTGTGTCGTATGGAGATGAGTTCCTTTTTTTTTTTTTTTTAACAAATGGTGCAGGAAAGGATCTCTCAATGGCTATAAAGGAGGTTAAGCACATCACTGACAAGTGTTTTTGGCTATATCTAACTCACTTTTGTACCATTACTGGTATACATACATGGGAGGATCAGGAGAACTTAAGCGCAAGCAATTCTGCATAGCTCACAGTGATTGCTGATATATTCAAATTATTGTTCAGAGACTTGATCTCCATATCTTAGGTCAATAATCCTTTCAGTACTCATAAATGTATTCGAACTGTGAAATTGCCAAATAAATTATATGTCCTTTCCTCTTCCAAGAAATTTCAAAATAGTCTCTATGCCAAACCGTCACCACTGACTTAAACCAATATGTTGTCCTCTATTACACCTATTCCAAAAGCATCACCTCAGACTCTTTAAAGGACATCCTTCTCATCTTTCTCTCTCTTCACTTTCCCAAACCTTTGAAGCACAAGACTTCATCTGTACATCTTTCTCGTACAATACTCAGTCCAAATTACTCCACTTCTCTGTCTTGTTACTAAGTTCTTGCCAAAAATCACCAATTCTTTTCAAGCCTAAGCAAATAGACTCCTTCGATACGAAAAAAATTCAAAGAAAGAAATGGTGGGTGAAAATAAGCATTTGCTTGACCATAAGTTGAAAGGTGATAGGAATGAAAATATACGTCTTCAGTGTCAAGAAGAGAGGGGAGAAAAGGAACCCAGTGACCTATCGTTTCTCAAGAAAAGAAACATGGGTACAAGTGAGAGACCAAGTTCCTCGAAAAGGAGAAGAAGTAAAAAGAACCTACAAAATCAAAAGGCTCTCTTTGGGAGAGTTTTTGATGTCAAGTTGAGAGAGGAGCCAGAAATGAAGGATTTGATAAAAATGGTGGAGTTCTAGGAGTGGAGCCATCTCTTTACTCAACCACCACCATGTATATAAAGTGAAGTGGTTGAATTCTATAAGAATACGTTACGTATAAGTGATAATGCTACGCCTAACGATGAATCGACGAGCTGTGCTCACTGAGTCAATACTTGGGAAAATCTTGGGAGTAAAGATAGTGGGACTAAGAGCTGTAGTTGTAAGAGATCTCCAGAATTCAAGAAGGTCATTGCTAAAGCTGCAAGGTCAACAACAAATGCTAGTCTCTATAAGAGTGAGCTTAAGCCTAAACATCAAATAGCTTTCGAGTTTGTTAGCAAGGTGCTCTTGCCAAGGATGGAGGGACGATCTACCATCACAGTGGCAGACTTGGTTCTAATGGAAGCTCTTACATCTTTTTAACTAATCAACTTGCCGACCATCATGATCTAGAGAATGAGTAAGGTGATGTGAATTGTGCAAGGAGGACCTGGTCTCCCATATGGATTTTTCTTAACGAAAGTCCTTGCACACTTTAATGTAAGAACTGGTAAATCCTCCTTGGGAACTAAGGACCGTGTGTTCTCTCTGGTCACCTTAAAGGAGTGTGAGTTTGTGCCACAGGGACTAGGTGCTGGAAGTCCATCCACCCTTTCAGTTCTAATTGAAGCTCAAGAAGCAGCAAATGCATAGATGAGCCTATAAAAATTGACCTATTCTTGTTCAGCCCCTTCAAGTCTCTACATTGTCCAGATAATCCTTCCTAGCCCCCATCCTTTTTGCATAAAATTGAAGTCTCCTTTTCTTGAATTTCGCCAGATTTGCAGTTTAACTATCATCAGCGTATACTGAATGATTACTATATGCACTTGTGCTAATCTATCTATTGGCATACTGTTGTGTTCCTGTGTATCATTGCTAGCTTGATTTTCTTTATCTTACTCATGATTATGTTGCCCATGTGGCTCTGAGTTAATATATTTGAACTTCTTGTTGGTTGTGCTTTAATCTTTTTTATGATGTCAAAAGGGGGAAGATATAATTGCGTAGTGAAAAAGTGAACTGAATTGAACATGAGGTGAAAATGAATTGAACTGAACATGCAGTGAATAAGGGGGACTGTAAATTCATAACTGTCGGAAGATGTGCCAAGCAAAGGGGAAGAACTGGATGATTGATATGTGATGATATTGTGGCAATTTTTGTCTTCTAGTTGAAAATGGTATTATGTTGCTATCATATTACAGGTGCTCTAATATGATGGCCTGCTTCGCAGGGGGAACAAGAGGGAAGCTAGTTTTCAGGGGGGAACATTGTCTATGGGTTTGTCATTATCAAAAAGAGAAAAATTGATAAGTCCGAGTGCATTTGTGTTTTGATGATTGTCAAACTATTTTAGAAGCAGATAGAGACCTGGTCTGTAACTTGCTCTCTGTGCATCTTGCACCGTCAGTAGAGAACAGCTATAAAGCTGAGTCACTTGCTGCATACAAGTACATCTGTGAGTTGGCCCATGCTTTAGGTCAAAGTGAATGAGTGGTCTCTATCCATCCCCCATGTTCCCATTATATATACAAGATGATGGCAACATATTGAGTAGACTTAAAAAACCTAATCCATATTGTGCAAAATCTGCCGACACAAGTTTCTCAAGTGCTCTTAAGAACAAAGCCATCTATAAGTTTGAAGAACACGATCCGGACACAAGATATTGTCTATGTTCTTTAGGTTGCCGTAAGTCTTTGTTTACTTGTGCTTAAATTGTAAACCTACTCTTCCCAAAAACAAATCTGTTTATAGGTATTCTAAATTCTCAAGGTTGCTTCCACAAGCTCTTAAATGGTACACTATGCTAGAGTTAGCTTAGTTGTATTATTGTGTGGCTAGAGTTAGTCACAGTAAAATCTCAAAAGGTGCCTTTGAGTGGTAGACTAGACTAGAGCTAGTCTAGGTGTATTAGTTTTCTTGGCTAGAGTTAGTCAAAATGAGGTATTTGCAATCGGAGTATTGCAAAGGTTGAGGGACTATGGGAGGTAGTTCCTAGGTTGCTACAATTGTAAGGTTTGAGGGATTATGGGAGTTGTTAAGATTCACTTTTACGTTGGTGCATAACAGCTAAAAAGAGGTTGTTAGTGCTCTCATTGGATTTTAGTATTTTTTAGAGTTGCCATCTAATTTATCAAAGAAAACCTAGGAGAATCGGGTAAAAGATTTTTTGAGCAAAAGAGAAATCTTTTTGGTACCAAAGTTCGAGGTAAGGATTTTGGTGATTCCAAGGGAAGGTTTTTACGCACCCTAGTATTAAAGATCTGTAGAATACGGTTGACCTACGAGCTTCAATGTGCGATTAATGTATTATTTGCTTAAATGTTTAATTTTTCGGAAAAAAAAAAAACGTCATTCATTTATCATAAACATCAAAAGAAATTTCGACAAAAAAGTCCCCTTAGAAAAGGGGTTTTTGGTTTTGAAAATCTACAGAAGTATTCAACTCACTTTATTACCGGTGTAACACTCGTATCTTAGAACTAAGGTCGACTCATACCATTAGAGTTTTAGCGGAAAAATTGAAGGTTTGAACGTTTTGCGAAAATGGTTGATGAGCCTACTTCGGGCGATGATAACTCTTTGATTAGTTGGGAATTTGGGAAAGTACCCTCAATGAAAGTTGTAGTATGTAAAAAATAGCTTTCTAACAATATAAGGACCAGTCCAATTCGGAGAGATCGGAACAAGGAGATATGATCGTCTCAATATGGCTAATAGTAAGGCGTTTAAAAGTCTATAGAATCGGCTAAGTTTTGATACGTGCGCCTTCCAAATCAAATTTCGTGAACATCCGTTGGGAATTTGAGGAAACTTAAAACATGAAAGTTGCAGCCCTTTGAAATAGCTTTCCAACGGTATATTATGAGCCTGAGCGGCTAAGTACAAGAAGTTATGCCTATTTTACCGAACACTGCGCAAAACCGACACACACCTCTTCTCGGGGCGCGTGAGGGCGCGTGAGGGCGCGTGAGAGCGCGTGCGATGGCCCCGATTTGCGAGCCGATTGCGCAACTCGAGTAGTTACCCACAGAATGTTGCGCGATTCACCCGCATCGCGACCCATCGCGAAACAGTCGATTTAGGGGTCAAAATTCGGATTTCGCGTTTTAAGTTATATTTAAGCTTGGGGTTTATTTCCCTAGCATCCCTAGTCACAAAAAATCACCCTAAATCCATAGAGAACAAGTCCCAAACCTCAAGAACACCAAGGTAAGCCTACTCTAATTATTCCAAGTCAATTCTAATACATATCCTTGTAATCTAAACAAGAAATCATCATTCCTAAAACTAGGGTTTTCAAGAAAACCCATCTCAAAGGTTCAAGAATTCAAGATTTTGGAAATCTTCTTCAAAGCTCAAGTTTTAATTCAAGTTTTGGAGCGACTAAGGTATGTAGAGTTACTATCTACGTGTGGGAACATCATTATTTCTTCCCCACGCCTCATAACCCATAAATTATGATTCTCTACTAAAACTAGAGTTTCTATACCATGCTCATGATAACCCTAGGTCCATGTCCATGATTATATTATGTATGAATTGTTATAATTCCATCATTGAGTTCTTAATATTTCTTTATGATTATTGAGAATCCGTCCGTAATCCATGAAAACCCATATCTTGTATTCCATTGGGTTCTTGCATATTGCATGTTTTTAAATAAGATGATTATTTCATGAATATCCTACATATCTACAAGTTTTCATGCAATCAGATATATAATTACTTTCATGCTATGATACAAGATACATACATACTAAATACAATTTATTTCATGAAACCATATTTACAAGCTATTTCATGAAACCATGTTTACAAGTTATTTCGTGAAATCATGATTACAAGACAAGTACAAGTTAATTCACGAAAATCATGGGCTTCTTAGCCAACTATATTATGTTCATGTTTGGGAGTTGCACAAATTACCGAGAAGGCTCGATAGCCCGAAACTACGTAGCCACCGTAGGACAAGGATCGCTCCGCCCGGATAGACGATACCCTAATTTTACACCGAATGGATCCGTCGTGCACGATACCATCTTATACCGGCAAGGTATGAGGGCTCTGCTGGTCGCGGCGAGGGACCGAGACTCCGCGTACCACGTGGTGATATCACGTGTCGGTTTACGAAATGCTCTCCCTACTTATCATGTTTTACTTATGTTATATATACACGTACTCATGTATCGTACTGCTCATGTCCAGGTTTTCGCTTTTGCTTTTATCATGTTATTCCATGTCCCATGTTATTTCTTTCTGATTCTTTACATACCAGTGTATTCAATGTGTTAACGTCCCCTTTATTGCCCGGGGCTGCCGCCGATTTCAGAATGTGGAGCATACGTGACGACACATCTTCCGCGCAGGACAACATTCGTATCGCCTATTGCGAGCCCCATCTCATTTGGGGGTTTAGTCACTTCTTTATTTTATGATTGTTATGCATCTAAGTATCTCGGGGGCCTTGTCCCAATATGTATGTTTTCCACGTACTCATGATAGAGGTTTCATAGACTAGACAAGTCGGTTATGTCGATACATTGAGTCGTATAGCCATTTTGGCTCATTCATGATATTTCCGCACTCATGTTTAAACAAGTATTTTTATTAAGTATTATGACTTACTACGTTTTATAAAGGCTCATCATGCATTCACGTTATATTCCGCTCATATGCCTCATGATGATTCAAAGAAAGCCATGTGGTTCGCTCGGTCACATGCGATAGGCAACCGAAGTGCCGGTTTCGCCAGGCCATGGTTCGGGGCGTGACAACTGGACTAGGACACACCCAAAATTTCCCCCGAGTAGAGTCACTACTATTCTAGTCCTAATAAAATGGATATAGTACCTGCGGGTTTTATTATATAATATAGGAAAATATGGAGCATATCTCCGATTTTATACACACACATATATAAGGAAAATGATAATGTTTTTATTTAACTCCAATTTATTTGTTGAAGCTCAATAAGTCAGTTTAATCCACACCAAAGCCATCTTATTCTCAAATTCGGTAAAAGTAAATTTCCTTTACTTTTTGTCCTTTCAAGTTGGGCTTTTGGCCCGAAACACTTGTTCTTTTCTACAAAATTGTCCTAGTCCAAACAAGTTTTGCCAAAGTTACTTTGATAGAAAATCTAAGTTCTTAATTCCGGATTTGTGCCCCAAGTCCAATAAATTTCAATGCACCCATTTCACATGTTAGGCGTAACTGGTGTATTCGGCGTCTCCCTATTCAGTGCTATGCATGGTTCCTTGGTAACCTCAATTTTACAAGTTTAAATCATTTTTGAAGTCAATTTCAGTCCAAATATAAGTGAAGCCCAAAGAGTACAAATCTGATCAGTTTTATTCTGGAAAAGGCGGTCCATTAGTGGGCTTGAGGTCCAAAAATCAATTTACACCTTTCAAACATTTTTTGACTATTTAAAAGGGGTGCAAGGCCCAAAACTATTCTCGTTTCCATCTTTTGGATCAGTTTTAAACTTTGAGAAAGGTTGATTTCATGCGAGGTGTTAATTAAGCGTGGTTTTAAAAATGTTTAGGCGTCTTCCTAATAATACAAATCATTTTTCGAATTTCTAGCATCCATAGGATTTCAATATTATTCAAGTTGTTTTTCAAATACATATATACAAGAATGGAAAAAAAGGAGAAAAGTTTAGGCTGGTGGGCCTACCTAAGCCTACCAGTTGCTATTTTCACCCATAGTTAGGCCTTCAATAATGCAAGCCATTTTCACCCATGGCTGTGCCTTTTAATGCAAATATTTTCTTCCCTTTCAATTCTATCGGACTCAATAAAAAATAATAAGGTTGGTCCTCAGGCCCAACAGGTTTCAAATGCAAGGAAGTGGCCCAAGTGGCGTCGGCATTTAATCACATTGGACACAAAAATAAAACAAGGATTAGAAGATATCTAGGACCTGTTCATTCATCTAATATAAACTAAACTATGCAAATATACCCAGTATATGCGAAGCATGCATAAAATTATCCTTAAGCAGCCCAATTGGAAATAGGATGATCAAAGATGCAGCCCAAGTAAAGGAAAAGATCCTAACTCACAATGAGTACAAGACAAAAGCCCAACATAGTCATGAAGCATAAAGAAACTGGCCCAAATCAATACTACTTATAAGGCAAGCTAACAATTCCAAATCCACATAAGTGATATACCATACTTATATTAGATACACAAGTGTTTATGCACCAATTGTATACAGAACTGTATATATCTAATATACTTAGGTATATTTCTTGTATATCCGGAGAGAAATTAGTATTTAGATCCAGAGAGAAGCACATTTATTCATTTTTGATATCCAAAGACTATATTAACAAAGCAGGGAAACAACACCAAAAAGGGAAAAGAAAAATGAGCACAACATGAAATATATATAGATAGGAATTAAAAGCCAAATAAATCATAAGTGCACTACTTTAAGGATTAAGAAATTTCATGCCATTTTAAACTTGAGAGAGTGATTTAACATGTGGCATTCATGGACAAAGTGATTTAACATGTGGCATTCATGGACTCCTATCAAATTGTTTTTACATTCTTTTCAACACCACATTGAACATATGTCACACTAGACCTTAACTTACTTAAGTTAGTTGATAGTCATGCTCTGATAGGTACCAGCAGGTTCACAAAGAAACATTACACAATCACTTAGTTAAGAGGCATGAGTATTTGATAAGTTTAACCGAATATAGATGAGGCAGATCGATGATGTTTAAACCCTTCTATCACATGGACATGCACACTAAATGGTTTATTCTCAATGAAAGCCCTATATGATCCTAAGTATACAGAGTAGACATGCTTCCATAGATGATTAATTGGATAAATAGGCAATTTTTATAAGTCTTTGATAGTACCATCCGAAGATGAGGATACACGCTCACAAACTTGGATCATGTTACATTAGTTGGCCCCAAGAGTCAAACAAAACAAGTCTTCCAAAAGGCATATAGTCTCTATGTGCAAGTCTTTAAGCTTCATTTCTGCCTTTCAAACACATAACCAATTACTTCACTAATAGGATAGCATTAAACAGGGTTAAAGGAAGTATTTAAGGACTTTAAACAGGCTCAAACCATCAAATGATACTATGCAGAAGTAATCACTCAATAAAATAGAGACATTCAATTAGGTGCAGCATGATATTCACATGCAATCTTACATGAATAAAGTAATATTAGGCAAAAAGTGGTTTAATTAGATGTGTGCCTCCAATTTGTAAGTGATTTATCATGCAAACTTAACCACAAAAAACAATTTAAGTGATATGCATACACTGGACTAGACCAAACAAGATCCTCCACGCTATTTGTATTCAAATTAGCATGCTTTCACAGGTGTAGTCAATATGCACTATGATCCAACCAATGAAACTTATAACATTCACAAATAGGATCCAATGGACTACACTAATAACAGGTTAATATTATACTAACTTCATTTTAAATAGAGTCATAAGCAACTACAACTAGTTAAAATCGGAAAGGTAGCAAGTGCTAATAAGCTTTTCAAGAGTCATGCTAACCTAAAGCGATTGTACAAGAATTTAAGACACCAAAATATGAGCCCAGATCACAATATTTGAACATATGAAATCATAGACTCACTAACATGATCCAAAACTGAGCATACAGAGTAATAAATGGATTTAAAGTAACATGTTAGCAGCACTTGGCATGTAAAGGTTTGATTAAACAAGTTGTAGGCTAACTTAAGAAATATCTAAGACAAAATTGATCCTTATAGCATGACTAAAGCGTCTTAATTCGAACTATATAATGCTAAATCAAAATGTGACCCAATCGACTTAGTTTTCTAGCGGACTAATCATGCAAAAAGCTAGTGCACAAGAACATGCTTAACAGGCTACCTAATTTAAACTAACAAGTGATTATTACAAACAAATACATGTAAGCTTAAAGCATAATGTTGATCTACAACTTATATATAAAGCTAACAAACACAGAACTAAACTAAACAAGAATAATCAAAGACTAATTATGCATAATACAACTAAAGCAACTACAAACAGGAACTAAACTACTCTAAATCTCATAAGCAATTAAAAACACTCAAACAATTACTGAAAATAACTTAAAGGAAGATGATTTACCCTCCTTAGGCGCAACCAATGGTTGAGAAGGGATTTGAGATCCTTGCTTCTCCACTCAAATCGCTTAGCTACACACCCAGAAAACAAAAACCAAACTTTTAAAACTTAAACTTAACTCAAAAAATTAAAGGTCTCAAGCAAAGTTGCTAAGACCCCACGTATTTCGAGTATTTTGTGTGAATATTAGATATTCGATCTGTTGAGTGTGAATCGGGGTTCTTTATATAGAACCCCAAAAGGTCCCAAACCTCTGTTTGAAATTGATGTGACAAATGTGATTCCCTGCATGGTTTCCTTACCCACATTCATGGTCAAGAATCAAGCAACAAAGGCATAAACGTCATATTTAGGCTTACCTCAACGGATCCTTTTGGTTCCAATTGTGCCAATGGATTCGAGGAATCAAAACGCCTTAGGACAAAATCTACTAAGGACTTGTACTAGTTTGACCCAGAAAAAGCAAAGAGAAGGAGTGTAATGTTGTGTTTGGGTTGGTTCTTTAGTGGAAATAGGTTAGGAATGACAGATCAATAAATGCTCTTGCCGTTCTCGACCATACAATGACCACAAACACCAACGTTGGCCCTCAAAATTTTAAATTTCAGCAGGTGACGTAAGAGAGAGAGAGGGGTAAAGAGGCGGCTAGGGTTTCCCTTTGGAACCCTTAGCCTCTTTCACAAATGAGAGCCCTAAGGTCTGTTTGTGTGGATATAAATGTGGATGGGCTGGGTCAGTCCTTTAATGGAATGGAGCCGGCCGATTTAAAAAGGATAGGGAGGGGGACTTATATACACACACGTATACGTGATATACATGTATACACATGTATATCCGTAGATATGCATATATATATATATATATTGACTTAGGTAATTTAATAAAACAAGTGGCCCTAACTAGGACAATTAACGAATTTAACCCTTCAATCAAAGACCAAATACAACTTACTTAACCAATTAACCAAACTAATGGGTATGGTTAATATGCAAAAGGACTTAAATTGCAAATATGGCCTCAATTGACTTTAACCATGGAATTGACTATTTCCATTAAGGCCATAATTAATATACTCAAGCAATTTAAAGTTAATTTTTTTTGCAAGGATGACATAATGACTTAAGCCATGAGTTTGGTACTTTCAAATAGAATATTTAACCAATTAAAGGCTAATTTTTCAAAATGTGAACCAAATTGACTTAAACCATGAAGTTGGCTATTTTAATTAAGGTCACAATTAATCACATAGTGACCAATTTATAAATATAGCCACAGTTAAGCACTTAAATAATTATGATCAATCTAAAAACTGCACAAATGCAAATTGATTATGCAGAATTAAGATTTGAGGGGTAAAATGGCTAATTCATTTAATTAATCATATTTCTTGATTTAAATGGAGTAAAATACTTGCTAATTTGAACTTTCAATTAATTAAATAATTGTTTTAAATTATGTTCTTAATTAAACCTGGTAGATGCCTCATATTAATTATAAAAATGTGCGAATTAATTTATAAATTATTTATAATATTATAGAAATTAGTTCGCCAAATGAAATGGCAAAAAATATTATTTAAATAATTTATGAAATCATTTTGACTTGTAAAAAAAAATACACATTTCGCTCCATTAGATATCCAATGACTCTGGTCAAGTATTATAAGAAGGGTGCTTTATCACGCTTTCTACTAGAATATTCGAACCTCGACATATGACACACTCATTCTTTTTTGCAAAGTGCGGTTAGACGAGCTGTAGGAACTCTTGCAACGGAATCCCCGGCTACGGAAGCTAACTCCTAAGACGAATGAGTCACTTTACTCGATCCTTACTCCCCGAAGCTTGTAATATAGCTAGACCAAATTCCATAAATGGAGTCCGTAAGCAACATTATGACGAACCCATACGGCGAGAAAGCGAGTAGCGGGTACGGCTTGTTCGGGTTCATTCATGTCCAATAAACATCAAACATTTACTTGGAAAACACGTTATACATGTATGATCCAAGTAAACATCCAAACATCCTTTCTAGCATACCTGTCCGAAGAGTCAAAGGCCATCTATCGGCCGTTAAAATAAATCATAGGTGTCAACAGGAGTTAGTTCCTAGCTTACAATAGATTGTAATCTAAAGTTGCTCGTGTAGTGGAGTTGAAATTCTACTGGGTAGGTCGTGGTTTTTAATCCCTTGAGCAAGGAGTTTTTCACGGTAAAATCTTGCCTTCTGTACTTATTGCATTGCATAAGGGAACTGGTACTCAACCAAGTCTCTTCATATTGTGTTTGGTGGACACATAGCCTATATCAGGATGGAATGTTGTGCTATGACTCACCTGTATTCCAATCCTTTAAAATGATCTTTAGAAGTTAGGTAATTGAATTGTGCACCCCTCATCATCGAAATAGTAGAAATCAACACCATGAAGTCGCACTATCCCAATAATATACAACTTCGCATAATCTTTGCGGAATAAGTGGTCCCGACAGTGAAAATGACTTTGTAAGCCTATCAACAATCACCCATATCGAATCAAACTTACGATGAGAATAGTGAAGGCCTGTAATGAAATCCATATTGATCACCTCCCATTTCCAAGTTAAAATACTTATACTCTGTACCAACCCAGAAAGACACGCTCAACCTTAAACTGCTTGCAATTAGGGCATTGAGGAACAAACTAGGCTCTATCTTTCTTCATATCATCCCACCAGTTGTAAACTCGAGCAACTTACTGCACACAAGTACAGCAGTTGAGCTGGCCCACGCTTTAATTCAAATATTGAATGAGTGGTCTTTATTCATCCCATATGCTTCCCACTATATATACAACACGTTGCAACAGATTGTGTATCACTTGGAAAACCTAAAAATCACCCAAAAAAGATGCGGCCACACCAAAGACTCTCCAAATGTTCAACAAAGCTAATCACAAACTAAAGGACTTTCTTTCTAACACTTTGAAGATGCTTTTATTCTTAGTTTATTTTAAGCTTTGTTTCATATACTTTAACTTGTAAACCTACTCTTCTCTTATAAGAAGCAATTGTAGGTATTTCAACTTCTTAGTAGTTGTTAGGCAGTTTACCTTTCAATCTAGTAAGTGATACCCTTGCCTAGTTTAGTCTAAGGTATATTAGTTGGGTTTGGCTAGAGATAGTCAACCTTAATTTTCTTGGTTAGAGTAATTCAAGTAGAGGTGTTTGCAATCGGTGTATTGCAAAGGTTGAGGGACTAAGGGAGTTAGTTCCTAGGTTGCCACAATTATAAGGGTGGAGGGATTATAGGAGTTAGTTCCTAGCTTATGATAAGTTGTAATCTGACATTGCTCGTGTAGTGGAGTTGAAATCCTACTGAGGTAGGTTGTAGTTTTTAATCCCTTAAGCAAGGAATTTTCTACGATAAAAATAGTGCCTTCTTTACTTGCTGCATTGCATAAGAGAACTGGTACTCAACCAGTCCCTCCATACATTGTTTGGTGGATGCATAGCTTATAACAATATTTATACACCTTTTCTCTACATACCCTTCTAGCAAAATCATAACAACATGACAACAACATTAACTACTATCCAACTACAAGGAAATTATCTCAATAGAACAACAACAACATGATCAAAACAGTCCATAAACTCAACATGGTCTCTAATCCATATTTGACTTCCTTTTTTACTTTCTTCCTTCAATCAAGTTGTATAACAATCAAACAACCTCAAGAACATATAATAGAGATGAAACCTTACCTTAATCACCCAAGAACAAGCTCTGGATCAAATTACTTCACTAGCATGAAACCTCTAACCTCAACACCAAATAGATACTTGAACTCCACTAGCCCTAGTGAGCTTTCTAGCACTTGAATTTCTTGATTTTCTTGAATCTCTTGGGCTTGGCATTGATTAGTATATGAACTTGGGAAAAGGGTTTTAGAGAGCCTTAGGGTATGAAATGGAAGGATAATGAATCCAAATGAGGAAAAACAAAATATAAAGCCTCACTTAAAATCCCGCTGACATAATTTGATGACCACTTTGACGGACCGCCAAACTATCTTCGGTCAGTCATATGGTCCAACCAACATGACCTTTTTGTGATTGTTTCAGGGTGGAGGAGCCATCTTTTGACGACTGTCAAATGGGGCATCAAAACGCTCTTTCGACAAACTTGTTTTATTCGATTCGTTTAACCTCTAATCCTTCCAATATTTACTAAACATGAACTTAAACCTTCACATACATAACATGAACATGTCTAGTGTCATATAACCTCAAAGGTAATCCCAGTCCAAGACTAGAACGACTAACATACAACAAATCTCTACATACGAAACTACGAGGTGTAACAGTAAAATAATTGAACACTTTTTTTCCCTCTCTCTTCTTCAAACCCTCGTATTCCTCGTCTCTCAAACAGCCCATTCTCCATGGCTTTTTCAACCACCGTGTTCTCTTTTTTTCTCCTTCTTCTACACACATACAAAAAAACCTCGAATGAAATCCATTTTATTTTATATTCCTCTTTCGAGTCCATTTTTTTAGTTTAAACGGAAAAGGGCCTAAAATACCCTCGAACTATTAATATTGGTGCAAAAATACTCTCCATCCACCTTTGAGCCCCCAAATACCCCTAACATCTACCTTTAAGCCTCCAAATACCCTTGCCATCCACCTATGGGGTTTAATATACCCTTATTTCTAACAGCCCATGTTGACACCCAATTTTGTCCATCCTTTCGTCCAATTTACATTGTTCAGCTTCTATTTATAAGAATATTAATTATATTTTTTTTTTATCACAACTAGTAGTTAAATTTCTTGATGATTTCTATTACTATTGTTACTTTTATTATTATTATTATTGTTGTTGTTGTTGTTGTTAGTGTTATTATTGTTATTGTTATTATTGTTATTATTCTTATTATTGTTATTATTATTATTATTCTTATTATTGTTATTATTATTATTCTTATTATTGTTGTTATTATTATTGTTATTATTATTATTATTATTATTATTATTATTATTATTATTATTATTATTATTATTATTATTATTATTATTATTATTATTTGCGAAGGTTCATCTTTCCATTGGAGATCATCATTCTCGAAATTATTAACTCTCGATGAGTGTTTTTCTTCATATGAATCAATGTCCTCGTTATCATCAATTACGAGAGCATCTGAATATGATGAAGGCATATTATCCCTTTTTTTGTGCTTTTATAAAAGCAAGATATTCAGCATAAGTAATTTGCTTCTGGGTATTACCAGAAGTTTCTGCAATATTGTCGGCTATTAGCCTTTTGTTACCAAGCATGAACATGTTATTTCCAACAGTTATAGTGGTAAGGAAATATATGAATGGAATATTGACGGTTATAGTGAACGTCAGATTTATTGTACTATTCATAGAATGTTGATGTGTGTACAAGACTATCTGCTAAATTCATAAAAATGAAGAGAGACTATTGCGAGATATGATTATAGGCGGCTTAACGTCAATTAAAGGTTGGTGGGATAATTATTTAACATTTACACGTTGTCATTCTATTTTAACCGTCGTTAAACGAGAAAATAATAATGAAGCACACAACTAATATAGTTTATACACTAGTTATTAATATTGTTGAACATTTTTCGGGAAGATGGACTGATAACAATGAATCTATCCGTACCATGCTTAAAACCTTAGTTGTAAGACCCTAACTCATTTAGGTGGTATAAAGATGTTTTTCTTTGCGTCATGGAGTTACCGAAGAGTAATGACTCTCACTGGAAGTCCAAATTTATAGATGGACTCCCTCCTCTTTTTGCAGAAATAGTTTGAAAGGCTCTTAGGAAAGGGGATAGAAGTATAGATTATGAGTCCTATACTTATGGTAAGTTAATTGGTACCTGTATGCAGGAGGGATTAGCCTTATGTAATGAAATTAGGCTCAACCAACAAATCAAGCGCCATGGTCTTAATGAAAGACAATAATTAGGAGAATTTTGTGGACAATTTGGTATGGATATTCCACAATCTTCTAAGAAGCCTCATAGGCATAAGAAGAAACATAAAGACTTCCAACAGTGGAAGGAGAAGCGCTTACAAAAAAGAGCTAGGCACAAAAAGACTTTCAAGGAAAGGAAGGATTTTATTAAATCCAAAAACCCAAAAGTCTGTTATAAGTGTGGCAGAGTAGGTCATTTTTATAAGAATTGTAAGGTTAAGGAAAAGATTAAAGCCATAACATAGATGATCACCTTAGAGAATCTTTATATAAGATTTTGTTAAATTGGACTTTTTAATCGCAGGGATGATTCTCGTGCAGGATAGTGAGAGTTCTTCCAACCCCTCTTCAAATGAAGATATTAGGGTGCTAGATGAAGAGAGTTATATTTCAACCAGCTTAGATGATTGTCACGACCCAAATCATGGATCATGCGGGCACCCACACTAACCCTCCCTGGTGGGCGAACCCTTCAGATAACTACCTTAATTTGATACAACATGCGGAATAAATACTTTTATTATAAGAAATTTCCAAAATCAAGGTCTAGACTCATACAAGAGTTTCTAAGAAGTTTACAATTTGAATGAGTAACGGACTCAAACTGGATACAACTTCGTTTAAGGATAGAGAACAACGAAATCTAAGGAGAGACTCGGGTTGCAATAGCTCACCCAAACGTCTTTGACGAATGCCTCGAAACGGTCGTGAGACTCGAACATCACCTCGAAAATAACTCTACACTCCAGAAGGAGTGTAGCAAGAGTAGTATGAGCACAACACAAGGCTCGTAGGTATCATAGGCCGACAATGGTTAGTTCACGCATATAAACAAGAAGCAACTAACAAGTAAGCAGATAAGTAATCAAACACACACACATCTAGCACATGAGAAAGTCTTGCATTAACGATAGTCACAAGGATCTCAATATCTCGGATTATAAGCCTAGGGAGAATTCTATAAACCTCGATTCCATCCAACCTTTAAAATAAATACTCACAAACAACAACTCGGTAATTCACAAATCAAGAATCAATCGGAGAATGTGCCATGCAATGACATGAATGACCATTCAAATGGAGTGCTATGCAATGCAATGTCGTGCTATGTAAATGTTATGCAATGCGTGAGTCACCTCTCACACTCCACTCCCGTACACACACATGCTATGGCAATGCCTCATAGTCATGACCCATGGGGACCCGCGAAGTCCATGTACCACTCGCTGCAGAATATAACCTCGATCAAAGCACACTCTCACGATCCCCCCGCAGACCTCGGCTATCAATCACCTCAATCTCCCGCAAGAAACCTCGGAGTCTCTGCGTCACTCTCAATCTCCGTAGTCTCTCTCGTCACTCTCAATCTCCCAAACCTCGAGTCTCTCCGTCACTCTCAATCTCCGCAAAAACCTCGGAGTCTCTCAATCACTCTCCTCTCACCATTATAACAACATAAGAGTAATATGAAAGCATGTCATGCATGATATCAGTCTAAACTATATCACCAATATGCAATAAACAAGTACAAGTCATATTATTGCCCACGGCTCAATCATCAATATTACCCTTCCCTTTTATAAGGTGAGGGAGCTAGTATGTGATAAAGATACAACTAGGTGATAATTACATCACATAGCACATAGAATATGGGATGCATGCCTCGCATGGAATCAACCTCAATAATCACCGCAATCATAGGTTCCATAGATTCATACTAGGAATTGCAATTCAATATTCAATTCTCGATAATAACCTTCCTCTTCCATATGACCAAGAGAGAGAGAGAATTAACAAGAGAGAGAATCATATCAAATACATGAAATCACGATACAATGGCGACAAGCCCACATAACACATAATAATATCGTAATAATGGCGACGAGCCCACATAACAAGATCACAATAATGGCGACAAGCCCACATAATGCTCACAATAATGGCGGCACACAATAATACCAACCTAGATGGAATTTACCTCCACACCATGCCCGAAGGCCTATCATGCTTTCCCGTCAATCACTACTATTTACATACGTTTCGCTAACCGAGTCTAGACATAAAGTAAACCGTAACCTACCTCGATGCCGAACCTATGTGTCACGAACTTTCACGCCAAAGCTTTTCCTTCAAGTGCTTCCGATCGGACCAGGTCTTTAGTGCTTATTCGTCACACAATATGTGTACGCTACCCAATAATACTTCAACCTATATTAAGACGCCAACAACTATGGTTAAGCTACGGGAGATTCAAACGTATTCTAACGTTAGTAACTCCTTTCTAGATGTTTAGGCGATGTTTTCTCTTGTATCTAAACCAACCACATACTACCAATACAACATCAATAATTATGTGTTCAATACCAATCCGGACAGCCCACACAATATTCTAAACAGCCCACATTCATAACATGCAATAACGATTCACATACGGCTTTGACATTCTCAAGTTACTTTTATTAGTTTGTAGCCTTAACGTTTGCATGTAACAACTTATAACAGCCCATCCAACATACAATATGATGTATGCTCTTAACTTATAATTATTCTTTCCAACTTAATGAAAACACAAGTCCAAAAACAGTCCACTACCACAACATGTCCAAAACAGTCTCTAACCGACAACATAACGATGTTCGGAATTCTTGCAAACGTTTACGAACATACTAAGCCAACCACATGCTATTTTTATACATCATTTCATGTCTTCTTTTCATATAATTTTAGTAAGTTATGACCAGCTATCCACACGACAAGTACAACATCAATTCATACGCAACTACGCTATATCGTCATTTTTATAATCCTTATAACAACTCACAAATGACTTTAGTTTCAACTCCAACCATTAAACACCTTCATTTCCATCATAAAATTCATGATAATAACAATCAAAATATCAAGTAAAAACAGTTCACTAACTTCTTCACAAAACAGTCCACACACGGCTACACCATGCTTCAACATCACTCACATAAAATCATAGATTCAACCATTTTCATACTAACATAACTTCACCTTTAACCTTCCAATTCTTTTCATTCTTTTTACCATGAGATCTATGATAGTAACAACCATATTTATTAAAGAAAATCAGTCCATTAATTCCACCAAAACAGTCCTTACGGCCAACTAACATTCCAACACCAACTTTCATGATTTTATGCATGCGATTCATGTTCGTCAAGTTACAACCATACTTCAACATCAACACATATAACCCCATAACTACCATCATGTTCCAACATCAACACACCTCATTTCATGCATACAACTTATATTCACACATCTACATCACCCTTAATACATGAAAAGAAAGTTAGATCTTACCTTGACAACTTGACTTCTCTACTTGGCTAGAGTTGGTGACTTGAGATGGAAATGGTTCTTGTTGCTCCAAAGACTATCTTCACGTTTTAGGGACCTTCTAAAGGATTGAAAGACCTTGGAAAATAATTTTTGGATCAAGACTCAAAGGGCTCAAAAATCAGCCCCTTGGAAGCTCTCTCTCTCTAGGCTTAGGTTTTCTTTCTTTGTGTTGTGTAGTTGAAATGAATTGTGATGGCTGATTTCTTGGTCATTATTTGGTTCAACTTTGATGCCTACAAGTTGGTCACATGCTCCACTTATGGCATGATTCATTCCATTAACTTTACACTTTAAATTTCCTAATTTGTTTTCTACAACTTTCGGCCAACCTTTTTCATCTTTTGTTTCTCCTTTCTTCTTTCTTTTCAATTGTTTACAAGACAATTGTATGTGTGTTGAATGATTCATGCACCACCCTTTGTCTATTGTAATCATACCAAGGATGAATGGTTAATATTTAAATGTGCAATGACTCATCCAACTTGTATGCCTTCCTAAAATAATGGATGCTTTTATATTCAAATGCATTCAATCATGACTTTTTCCCCCCAATTTCAGCCACCTTGGCCGAACCTCACCTCTTATTTTCTTTCAATTTATTGTCCACAATATGATGTAAGTGTAGTGGATGAATTAATGTTTAAATGTATATTTGTATGTCTCCCATAATAGTCTTATTTAAGATGACTTTGAGTCATCTTTTGGACATGGCATGTTAATGCTCATATTGGCTCATTGTTGCCACTAATTTTAACTTAACACCACAATTAAGTAGTTTCTAATTTCCAACAACATTCTTGTACTAAGTAAAATTTGTAACCGATTAGTTCTAGTTTAGAAATTAAAATCCGAAGTTTCTATCTCACGTTGATTCTTTCGCGAATAACTCGACGTATAAAAATACGGGGTCTAACATTCTCCCCCTTTAGAACATTTGTCCTCGAATGTCAAATGAGGACTAAAACTCGTCAATTAAATAACCGAATCATCCGTTATCGTAGACTATAGACAACTAGAAGATTAGACCACGAAAAGGGTGTTTTAGGAATATTAGGCCTAAAAGTGCCAAACGACCAAATGGGTCGTTACAATTGAGGGAAAAGGAAAACAAATTATAGAAACACCAGTTTATAATATATTAAGGATCCAAACCTTAGTAGAAAACCAACCCTAATATAGGCACAAAACAACTCCTCAACCGTAGAATCACAATATTATAAGTACACCGTCCACCATAACACCGTAGCAAGATATTTCTCCCCTTTCGTCCATCTTCTTGGATCATCGGGTACGGAGGAAGGAGAAAGTAGTGGTCCTAGTTCCGGTTTTTGACAAAATTGGATCTCATTACTTCTTTTAATTTTTTTAATAAAAGTCATTCTTTTAATTGATTATAATTTCAAAAAAGAGTTCTATCGCTCTAGTTGATAGCGAAAGGATTTAAGTTGTATTCAAGAAGGATTAATTCCTTCAAAATATTTTTAAAAAACTACTCATAGTTTACGATTACGCTAGTGGCAAAAAATGGGTATTACTTATAAATTACCCGAAGCTTATATTTTCCAAGACAAAGTTTGTATTCCTGAAAACTTTGTATTGGTAAAAAATATTTCAAATCAAGTTATTTTGGGTACTCCATTCATCCATAAATTATTTCCTATTCAATGGATGGATGATAAAGGTTTTATAGGAACCTATGATGACAAACTCATTAAATTTGAGTTTATAACTGAACCTTTTTCAAGGATTTTAAATGAAATAAAGGATAGGGTGATGAATAAACATCAACAGGTTAATTTTCTTAAACAAGAAATTTATACTCTTCAAATTGAAGATATTTTATAAAATCCTAAATTACAGGAAAAAATTGAGTTTATAAAAAATCAATTTTCTCTAGAAATTTGTAGTGACCATCCTAATGCTTTTTGGGATAGGAAAAGATATATTGTCACTCTTCCATATGAAGAATCTTTTTCTGAAATTAATATTCCTACTAAAGCAAGACCATGTCAAATGAATTCCGAATATTTGAAATTATGCAAAAATGAGATTTCTTCTCTTTTACAAAAAGGTCTTATAAGATCTTCAAAATCTCCATAGTTATGTACAGCTTTTTATGTTAATAAACATGCCGAACAGGAACGAGGAGTTCCAAGATTAGTGATAAATTATAAGCCCCTTAATAAGGTTTTAAAATGGATTCGATATCCAATCCCTAATAAAAAGGATTTATTAGATCGCCTTCATAATGCGATTATATTTTCTAAATTTGATTTAAAATCAGGTTATTGGCAAATCAAATAGCCAAGCAAGATGATAAATATAAAGCTCTCTTAATGTCCCAATTGGACAATTTGAATGGAATGTTATGCCTTTTGGACTGAAGAATGCCCCTTCAGAATTTCAAAAAATTATGAATGATATTTTCATGGCTTATAGCAATTTTATCATTGTTTATATCGATGATATTTTAGTATTTTCAAATACTATTGAAATGCATTTTAAACATCTTGATATATTCAAGAAAATTATTATTAAAAATGGTTTAGTTATATCTAAGCCAAAAATGTCACTTTTTCAAACAAAAACCGATTTTTAGGTCATAATATTGAAAAGGAAAAAATTATTCCTATTAATAGAAGTATAGAATTTGCTTCTAAATTTCCTAATATTATTACTTATAAAACTCAACTTCAAAGATTTCTTGGAAGTTTAAATTATATTTCACCATTTTATAAAGATTTGGCAAAAGACACATCTATTTTATATGATAGATTAAAAAAGATTCCAAAACCTTGGGCATATGCTCATACGCAGAAAAAAAAAATCAAAGGAAAAGTTAATAATCTTCCTTGTCTTACTTTAGCTAATCCTAATTGGCAAAACATTATTGAAACCGATGCCTCTGATATAGGCTATGGAGGAATACTTAAACAGCTTTCTCCAAATGATAAACAAGAATATTTAGTCCAATTTATTCGACAAATGGGATAATAGTCAAAAGAACTATGCTACTGTGGCAAAAGAAATTCTTGCTATAGTTAAATGTGTTCTTAAATTTCAAGGTGATTTATATAATCAAAAGTTTTTGATAAAAACTGACTGCCAAGCAGCTAAATTTATGTTTAATAAAGATTGCAAACATGATGTTTCTAAACAAATGTTTGCCAGATAATAAGCTCTTTTAGCACCATTTGATTTTGAAATTCACTATAAAAAGGGAATTGATAATAGTCTCCCGGTTTTCTCACTAGAGAACATTTAAGTTCATATATAGCGTTATTTTCCCATTTGCGGGATAGACTATATATACCTATATATATAGGAAGGGGAAGATACAAAGAGGAATATATATTATATGGGTAACAAAAGGCTAATATATATATATTGCGAAAACTTCGATAATATGATCATATATATATATATATATATATATATATATATATATATATATATATGTTTAAGTTATATGTATACTATATATACATATATATATTTAAGTTATAAATAACTTAAGTTTTTTTTAAGTTTATAAATTCCTATTTTATAACTTAATTATATTTATATTATAAGCATATTCTTAGTATATTTTAGTTATTTTTCGTATATTCTTAGTATATTTTAGGTATATTCCTAACTTAATATAAGTAAAAATATGAACACAAGTAAATAGAAGAAAGCTCAATGAGCCATATATTTTATTCATTTATGGATAACATTTATTTGCAAGTTGTAATTTTTTTTAACTTGCAAATAATACATGAGTTGCAAAAAAGTAGTAGAATAATAAAATCAAAAAGTGTCAATCATTTGGCTTATCCGCCATATCATATTCAGTTATTGAGATATCTTCAAAGTCTTCCATTTGGTCTATTCCACTTGCTATCAAATCTTCAATCTCTTCCTCTTCACCACCGCATCTATATTTTGGTTGCGTTGCTCTGATCTAATCCAATTGCTAATGCACGCCAGTACTTGCAAGCTAAATCCAGATAATGAGTGTCTATGATCTCCAATTTGTTGTCTTCCTTGGCTAAATGCACTCTCTGAAGCCACAGTTGATATTTGAACTGTAAGGATATCTCGAGCCATTCTTGAAAGTATCGGATGACTCGCCTTGTATCTCTTCTACCATGCTAAAACGTCCAAATCATCTAGTTGGTTGATATCCACATTTGTTTGCATCAAATAAAGATGATATTCATCAAAGTTTGTATTATGAGAAGGAGTTGGATGTGAATGTAAAACTTTTAAATTCGACGAACCCGACAAACCATTTTTGCTACTTTGAGAAGTAGTAGGGCGTGAGCAACGGGTGTAGCACTTTCTTTCAAATTAGAATAATGACTAAAAACTTTTCTAAATTCGGCATCAATCGCGAGCTCAGCTTCATTTAAAGATGGTTCAACTTCCTCGTCAATTTCTAAATAGTTATAAATTTGACCAACCAATGCTCTAGTATAAGACATTTTAAAACAAGGATTTAAAAGAGAACCCAATATAAATAAAATTGAGATGGAAAAAAAATACTTCTTAAATTTTATTGTCATATTATACATAGCCGGTTGATAACCGAATTTATCTTTATACTCATGTAAAACTCTAGCTATTTCCGCTAAGTAGGCTAAAATTCCGATTACCGTGGGATAGTATTGTCTAGAAAAAGCAAGAGTTGCATTATAAAATTTTTGTAAAAGTTCAATACATTCCTTAACATCTTCCCAATCGGTAATATTTAACCAATCATCACTATTCATATTAAAATGGTTGTGAACTTGTTGTATGGGAAACCTATAATCATATGCTTGTTATAACATTATGTAAGTATAGTTCCACCTAGTGTCAACTTCTACTTGAATTTTCCTAGGTCTAAGGCTATTTTGCACGCAAGAATTCTTAAAATCTCTCATTTTTTCTACCTATTAGCATAACAAAAAAGAAAAGCAACCACATTTCTGACTTTTTGAATAGAATATTCAAAATAGTCAAGACCATCTGTAATGACCCGTTTGGTCGTTTAGCACTTTTGGGTTCTTTTTCGCTAAAATACCCTTTCCGTAGTTTTAAAAGGTATTCTTGACTTGCGGGAATTGGTGGCAAGGTGATTTAATTGGCGGATACTTTTTGAAATATATTTATTTAATGTGTGTGAATAGTTTATTCATAGGAATATTATTTTCACACACGTAAGGTATAAGTTAGTAAATAGAGTATTTGACGGAGTGGCTAAATTTTTAAAGTACACCAAGTGGTTAAGTGCATAAGTGAATTGGGCACAATACTGTGATAAGCTATTGGGCCAAGCCCACCTTTTATTTGCTCTGACCTCAAGAAGGATGGGGAAAAATATTGGGAAACAAGGGACCTATTATCTCTAACCTAAAGGAAGAAGGGAACTAAATGAAAGTGACTAAGGTGACGGCTTAAGGGTGGAGGTTGAGAATTTGACGTGATTAAGTCTTCAGGTAATGCTCTACATTTAATGGTTTTATTGATTCCTTAGTATTGAATTATGTCCACATATGAGTACGTTGTGATACCATGTCAACCACAAAGGTTAAGCTCCGGACATCACTATACGATTTGCTTGGAAATGAAAGTATCCCTTAACGTATGGCTTTACTACTTGGGAAAAGAGAAAGAAATGACTACTGGGATCATTAGTAGAGCTTAGAAAAGGTAGGGATTAATTAAAAGGTGGAAAATTAT